>NW_019266264.1:292080-313033 GCF_002742605.1 Olea europaea var. sylvestris
CTTCAAGTTGAAGTTGAATCAAATGACTATGTTCTCAATTAAGAACGACATGATTGAACAACAAAATTATTCAAATTTGATTAATATTTTTGTTCCTAAAACCACAAGATAGGTAGTATATAAGTGATCATTTGAAACATCTCGAACTCGTTATTTGATTATAGTATAAATATTTTAAGTAGTACATTTTGTTTGTTGTTTTATTATTGAGTTTTAAATTAACATTAGTGGGATAAAACTCTTATGGATACCAAAAAAATAAATAATTGAATACATGCATGCTGTATTGGGCCCAATTTATGAAAGTTTGCTCCAGGTCCCAAAAATCTCAGGTTCAGCCTTGATAACGATGACATGGTTTCATGTCTTTGAAAGTAGTTTAGAAGGTCCTTTCCACATAACCAGATAAAATGTTATCTTTCTTGAAGAGGATAGTGTAAGAACATGCTGGGCAAAATTTAAGTTGATTGAACGTACATTCTATCAGCTCAATGTATAACTTTTGTTAGGGATGTCAACGAACCGAGTTAAGCCGGCTCGAGAATCTAAATTTTTGGCTCGGGCTCGGCTTTAATAAAATGTTCGAGCTTTTTTTCGTGTCCGAGCCGAGCTGAGCCGAGCAAAAGCTCGGCCAAAAAAAAAGGCTCGGCCCGAACTTTCGGCTCGAACCTTTCCGGGCCGAGCCGGGCAGACTCACTTTTTTTTTTAATATATAATATTAATATAGGCAGCAGCGTTCTGCCTTAAAAAAAAATTCTTTTTTTTTATAATAATATAAAGGCCCATGAGCAGAGCCCTCGAGCCATACGGGCTGGCTTGGGCTTTTTCGGGCCGAGCCACGAGCGGCTTGAGCCGACGAGCCCAATCGCCATCCCTAACTTTTGCACACTTAATAAAATGTTGTCTTTCTTGAAGAGGATGAAGTGTAAGAACATGCTGGGCAAAATTTAAGTTGATTAAACATACATTCTGTCAGCTCAATGTATAACTTTTGCACACTTATTATCTATGTATTCCATTGAACTCAGCACTTATAAAAACTTAAAAACACGATAAAACAAGAATTAAACTAACAAGCACTATACTTTTATTTCGAAGTAATTTTGCAGTATTTCATGTAAACACAATTTTGGGACAGGAATTCAAAATTGAAAGATCAAGGACTATGTCTGTCCAAAATAGTAAATTCAAGGCGCACTTGCTATATTCAGAAGGGTAATTATATTTACCCCACATTTTTTATTTCTTGTAGCACATTTTAATTACACTTAAGGTCTTAATCTTTTTTCATTATATTATTTATGTCCCTAATGATTTTTCACGTCATTCTTATCCTCAAAATTTTCATTAGTTAACATATTTTGTGTTTGATAATAGTTTTATATCCAAAAGTTCGTTGAAATAGCGTACAATAACTTATTTTTCAACATATTTTTAAAAATAAATAAATAAGTGAGAAAATTTAATTTTCCCTCATTTCAAACCATAAAAATAAAATATTTTAATATAAATCATCATCAAGAAAGAGATTTACTAATTGATGGAATATTAAAAAATAAAAATTTGACAAAAAAATAAAAATAAAATAAATACTCATTATGTAACAAATAAAAATTATGGCCACAATACAACGTGATATTTAGAATTTAGAATTGAATAGAACCCAATTCCAATGAGAAATTATCACAGCTGGGCAATATCCGAAAATCGATTTCTCAGGTTTCTCGATTTGGAAAATGGGTAAAGCTCTATTTGATTTTTAAAAAAATTCTCCAATTTAGACAGGTATTTTTTATTCTCTCATTTAATTCAGCATTTATTTACATTAAATAAACTTATATTTCAGCTTGAAAATTGCTGAAAATGTGAACTTTTTGATATTTAGCTGCATTTTTTTTTTGTTTGACTAATGATTGCACTTTTCAATCGTTTTTGTTTTTTTAGTTTTTATTTCCTTTATAGTTGCTAATTTTTGAAAATAATATTATAAATGGGTGGGGAAAATTGAAAATTAAATTATTAAAAGATTTTTTTTTCCTTTTATGCACTACAGAAAAAAATATAAATTATATTGTTAAGCCCCATTTTGGCCCCATTATTTGAAATTTTATTGTTAGAATAGTGTTTTTTTTAAAGAATGCGTGGCTAAAAAAAAAAAAAAAAGTTTTGGGATTATATGTAATATTATTTTATTGAAGAATGTGTGATTGATAAGAAAATAAAAAAATGAATTATAATTTTAATTTGAGCTACATTTACCATACAGACTAATACTAAAGAATAATTCTACTTGTATATAAGGAATTACAGAAAGTTTTACAAATAGATTTGGTGTCAAAAAGAGTGTGGTGAATTTTATTTTATTTTTTATTTGGTTAAAGAAATTTTGATCAAGTCATATTTTACCGCATCACATATATATACAACAATTTGTAAGTTGTGATGGATATTTAGCACAATCGAATAATAAATGTTTTGAAATTTTTTTAGTTGGTTTCTCATTATTACTTCCAATTTTCAAAAATTGTTGAAAATGAATAGGATATTTTCAAGAAGCAAATATATAGTTTGCATGTAAGGCTCAGACTATGAGAGATTTCACCACTAGCTTCGGTCGTAGTTCTTTGTGTACTTTGCAATGTCTATTCTTGGCAATTTAAATTGATATACATGCATACAATGTTATGTTTTGTTATATATGCTTGTTTACATATATGCTATGCGTGAAGAAATTATGGCACTAGATAAAAATGAGACGTGGGATGTTGTTGAGATGCCAAAAGGAAAAAGACTAGTGGGATGTAAAATATAACGTTGATGGTTCTTTGGAGAGATATAAAGCGAGACTTGTAGAGTATCAAGAAACATTATCTCTGGTTGCAAAAATGAATACTATTTGAGTTTTGTTGTCTTTATCAACTAACCTTCAATGGTCTTTGCAGCAATCTGTTGTAAAAAAATGCATTCTTGCATGGTGATTTGGAGGAAGAAGTTTATATGGAGGCACCTCCTAGCTTTACTACGGGGTTTGGAGTTAATAGTGTATGCAGGTTGAAGAAAGCTCTATACGAATTGAAGCAATCTTCTAGAGCATGGTTTGGAAGATTTACCAGCGCAATGAAACAAATGGGGTTCAAACAATCACAAAGCAATCATATACTCTCCATAAAAAATCAAGAAGTGGTAAAATCACTATCCTGATTGTTTATGTTGATGATATCATCTTAACAGTGGACAATCTTGAAGAAATTGACAGACTTAGAAAACAACTGGCAAAAGAATTTGAAATAAAAGAAAATCTGGTAACATATACGAGTAAGAAACATGTTGTGATTGCTAGATCAAGTGCTGAGGCAGAATTTAGAACTATGGCACATGAAATTTGTGAGCTTTTATGGGTCAAAATTATCATAGAAGACTTGGGTATCAAGTGGGAAGGAAATATGAAGTTATACTGTGATAACAAGTCTGCAATTAATATAGCTCACAATTCGGTACAACATAATCGTACAAAATAAGTAGGAGTGAATCGACATTTTATCAAAGAAAGACTAGATTGTGGTCTAATCTGTATTCCTTATGTCCCCACAGACGGACAACTTGCGGACCTTCTTACCAAGGGACTATCTAGTCCCACATTCCAACAAATTACAAGCAAGGTGGGCATGGACAACATTTGCTCGCCAGCTTGAGGGGGAATATTAATAAATCCTCAAGATTATGTCTGACAAGGAAAAAAGGGAATTAAATCTCTGATTTGATTCCAAGATTGTATAGTTGTGTATAGATTGATTTCTTTCGTAATTTAATTGTTAAAAATCAGGTCATTAGGGCCTATTATCATAGGGAGAGATTTTTGCCTATTTCTTTAGAATTAGTTTCCTAAATTAGTTACTCTATATATTGTAAATTTTTATTAGAGAAATTCAAGTCAAATATCATATTATTATTGATCCATATGAACTTTAACTAACATAACAATGCTAATGACTTCTACTATCTGCTCTCCCCTCTGGATTAATCGTTACTTTGTGCATAAGTATTCATATCTGGGATCTGAGTACGATTATCTAGGTTGTGAGAATTGATACTTGAGCAATACTTTTCCTGCATTTTACCAGTTCACTAGGGTTTTTATCACCTCAATAAAATGAACTCAATGTCTGAACTCCACTCCAACCCACCTCACTAAAGGAAAAAGACCCAAAAAATGTAGAATAGGGAACACTGCTATGTTATGTATAAAAGAAAAAAAATTCCATACTGGTAGTGGCTATTTAATCTCAAACTCGAGGGAGATTTTCTCGTTAGTTTCCATTGACGATGTTATCTTTACAAGTCTGTTTGTCATTGAATTTTTTTTCTTATTTGTTTTCAATGTTAATGCATTTTTCTTCTCCTGTTTCATGAACTATATGTATTGTTTTCACATGGTAGAATGTTGAAAAAATATCACCATGATCTTTGGGTGATGAAACGTCGCTCTAAACATTTCTACTCAAAGGAAGTTTATAATGACTCATCAGAAGACTAGCCAAAAGTTAGGTGGTGTTTCTGAAATTTGTTTGGAGATAATGTTGTTCATTCTCAACCTACATCCAATAGTGAGAAAACTGATACAGAAAAAAATTATCTCAAGAAGACTAATAGGGAGGCCCCGAAAATTTACATGAGTAAATCTGCCGAAACCCTTATTCTACTAAATGTGATGTACTCTTGGATATGTATTTTAAGGTGTGACAAAAAAAAAAAAAAAGAAAGAAAGAAAAAAAAGAAAGGTTTTGGCATGCATACATACGTCACTACTGAAGCTTCCTCTATGATCTTGAAAATGAGAAAATATATATAAAAAAGGACATATGCATTTATTTAGCAAATAATATGCATATCGCCTTCATTTTGCTTCGATAAATCATGTCTATGCCGATCCTTTTATCGTAAGGAATGGATGAAATGAAAGAAAAAACTTTAGAGAGTCAAATCTGCATTTTATTAAAGCAAATAAAACAAAGACATCATCTATCCAAAGTTTTCAATTTCCATATTACATGATGTAGAAATGCATTAGCGGAATTTTTCGGGTTAATGAATTGAAGTTGTTATATGTTAGTGCATTTATATTCAGAATATTTACTGGTACTCTCAACATTCAATTATACATGCATGCCAGTATTTCTATTTTGCACCCATATAAAAACTAGTGTAACTAGATACTTGTGAAGCTTTCATAAGTGCATATGCTATGAAGTGGAAGTTTTGGTTTACTGCTGTGTTTGGTATATGATATCATATATAGAAGTGTCAATTGGAGTTGCTGCTATTAGCTTCAATGATTGTGATACAAAACTGGTAAGCAGCCTAAATGGCATGTTTGCTCAGTTATTAAACCCCATATCTATTTATTAGTTAGTTAGTTTGTTCAAGTTTGTTGGACAGTAATCTATTTATAGCAGGATGTAAAACTCTTTTTGTAATGAACGAATAATTCCATTCATTTCAATATGGTATCAGAGCATTAATATACTTCATCATCTTCATAATTTTTTCCTATTGTTCGAAGTTCCGATCTCTATTCCGAACAGAATTTCATTTACCATGGCTACTAGAGAGGTGAATCAATCAATCGATTCCTCATCAAGAGGCAATTTGGCCATTGATGATGGATCCAATCCTTACTACATGCATCATACGATAATCCAAGTTTAGTTCTTGTATCATAGCCATTAATAGGAGACAATTATCCCTCATGGAATAGATCTATGAAATTGCACTATCTGTGAAAAGCAAATTAGGATTCATTGATGGCTCCATAACTTGACCAGTAGGAAATGATGATATGCTATAATTTTGGGTACGCAAACAACATTGTGATTTCGTGGATTCTAAATTCTGTATCCAAGGAGATATCAACCAGCATTATATATGCTGAATCGGCATATGAAATCTAGACCGACCATAAAGAGATATATCAACAAAAGAATGGTCCTCGCATTTTTTGTTGAGACGAGAATTGATGAATCTTAGTCAGGGACAGTCATCTGTGGGGTATATTTTACCAAACTTAAGACCATATGGGACTACAGACCCAAGTGTTTGTCTGGAAAATGTGATGTGGAGGTACCAAAAAGCTAGCTGATCACTACCACATAGAGAACATTATGTTCTTCTTAATGGGATTGAATGATTTTTTTTTGCTAAGGTCAGGGATCAATTGTTACTGATGGATCCCATTCCTCCCATAAACAATGTTTGCACTTGTTTTTCAAGAGGAGCAACAAAGAAGTGTGAACATCAGTGCTGGTACATCTAATTTTATGGCGTCCATGTCAGAAATAACTCTAAGAAAACTGCAATAGGAGAATCTTACGACAAATATCAGAGGAAAGAATGACCTATATGCACTTACTATGGTTATAATGGTCATGCAGTTAATAAGTGCTATAAGTTACATAGATATCCTCTTGGCTGTGAACCTAAACATAAACTTGGTGCTAACCAATCAACTTCAAATAGCCATCATGCTACAATAAAACAAGTATCTGAATCCATTCCAAGACACACACATGGTGATGCAAGGAACTTTGTGCAGACCTTAAATCCTGCACAATATCAGCAGCTGATGAATGTGTTGAGTATTTACCTTTTGATTGCAAAGGCTGATACTAAAGGAGATGCTAATGTTGATCGTGCATCTGGTACTTGTCTATCCATCTCTCTTAACCCAATGCTTAATGCCCCTAGATATTGGGTAATGGATTCAGATGCAACAGCTCACATTTGTTTCACAAAGTTGGCATTCCACACAATGAAATCTATTAAGAATGCTTGTATCACATTGCCCAATCATGAACAAATTCCTGTTTATTTTCAATGGAACTGTGAAAATCAACTATGATTTGATTCTTGAAGATGTTCTATTTGTACTTAATTCAAGTGCAATATACTATCTATCAATTCATTAATCAGAAATTCTCCTATAATCATCAAGTTTTTCATTGACTCGTGCATTATTCTATATCCATCCAGCTTGAGGATGATTGGTAAGGGTAAAAGAATGGCTTGCCTATACATATTAGATGTTGTTTCTTCTGATTATGTTCTTAGCAATTGTAATGTTTCTCATGACATGTTTGATTTTATATGTTCAATAATAAATAATGTGACTTCTCATACTTGGCATCACAGACTTGGCCACTAATCTTTCCAGAAAATGGAATTGTTAAAGGATCAATTACAACTTACATATAATGGTTACAAACAATACAAGTCTATCCTTGTACTGTATGTCCTTTGGCAAGACAGAGAAGATTCTCCTTTGTATCAAATAATCATTTTCTCGGAATGCTTTTAATCTAATTCAATGCGATACTTGGGGGCCATATCATGTTCAAACACATACAGGACATATTTTTTCTCACATTTGCTGGATGATTGTACACGGTTCACATAGGTATACCTCATGATACATAAATTAGATGCTAAATTTATTGTCCCCAGGTTTTCTAAAATGGTTGAGACTCAATTCCACAAAGTGATTAAAGCTAAAATTTGTGGATTTTTTTCCTTAAAGGGAGTCATTCAGCAATTTTCCTGCGTTGAGAGACCTAAGCAGAATTTGTTGAGAGGAAATACCAACATCTTCTTAATATAGCTAGAGCATTGTTCTTCCAATCACAAGTCCCTATCCATTTTTAGGGAGAATGTGTATTAACAGCCACCTTTCTTATAAATGGAACTCCTTCACTTATCTTGAATAACACTTCTCTATGATGCTCCGGTGGACTATGAACGCCTTAGAGTCTTTGGGTGTTAATGTTTTGCTTCCACTCTATCTTCACACAAATCAAAATTTCATTCAAGAGCCAAACCTTGTGTGTTCATTGGCTACCTTCATGGTGTGAAGAGCTACAAATTATATGACATTATATGCAAATCAGTCTCTATCTCTAGAGATGTTGTATTCCATGAACACATTTTTCCTTTCCAATCCATTCCACATCACAATGACTCCATTGACCGTTTTCCTAAAATTGTTTTACCCAAGCCTGCTAATGATATTGATTTCCCTTATAACTCAACTCATGATGTTCTAAGTACATCAATTGATCATACTGACCTTCCACCACTTAATGCTCATTTGCAACCAGACTCTAGTAAACCATTCATTCCCAGAAGAACTACTAGAATCATCAAGCCCCCTTCTTATCTTGGAGATTTTCATTGCAATCTCTTGAAAAATTTATCTGAACTACCAAACACCACTACTCCTTACCCCTTGCAAAAATATCTATCCTATAAAGTCTTTAATTCTACACACTGTGGTAACTTCTTGTCTGTATCATCCAATTTGAACCACAATACTATCACGAGGCTGTCAAATATAATCACTGGAGAGAAGCTCTGATAGCTGAGTTAGAGGCAATGGAATCAAATCACACAGTCAATTGTCAATCTTCCTCGAGGAAAACACTCCATTGGCTACAAGTGGGTGTATAAAATCAAATACAATTCTGATGGAAGCATTGATAGATATGAGGCATGTCTAGTTGCAAAGGGGTATACCCAACAGGAAGGATTGGATTTCATTGAAACATTCTCACCAGTAGCCAAGCTTGTTACAGTCAATATTATCCTAGATATTCCTGCTATAAATCAACGGCATTTCACTCAACTAGATGTAAACAACGCCTTCCTAAATAGGGATCTTTTTGAAGAAATATTTATAGACCTGCCCCTGGGCTATCCAAATAATCGGCTGCTAATTCATGAGGGGAGAACAAACTAGTCTGCAGGCTGCACAAATTCGTTTATGGTATGAACAAGTTTCAAGACAGTGGTTTTCAAAGTTTTCTAGTGCCATACTGTTATCAGTAATCAAAGTTAGATTATTCTCCTTTCACCAAAGGTTTTGGTAACAAATTTGTGGCTTTATTGGTGTACGTAGACAATATCATTATCACTGGCTCAAAATATGAAGGTATCAACTCCCTAAAGGCATTCTTGCACAGCCAATTCAAACTTAAAGAACTAGGCCAACTAAAATACTTCATTTGTCTGGAAATTGCACGGCCACAAAAGGGAATTTTTTTCTCAACAACACTATACTTTAATTATTTGAGGACATTGGTTTTTTAGCTTGCAAACAGCTCTATTACCCATGGATCCTATGACCATCTATGTTCATTTGAAGGGAAACTTCTTGCTGATGTTTCTTCATATAGAAGACTAATTGGTCGCCTGCTATATTTAACCATTCTAGACTCGATATCACTTTTGCAGTTCACAAGTTAAGCCAATTTGACTCTCAACCTAGACAGCCTCATCTCAGTGTTGTCAATCATTTACTACAATGTCTCAGAGCTACTGCAGGGCAAGGCCTTCTATTTTTAGCTCAATCCTCATTTCAATTTGGAGCCTTCGCAGATGCTGATTGGGGATCTTACCTTGACATAAGGAAATCACTTACTGGATTTTGTGTTTTCCTTGGAGACTCTTTAGTGTCTTGAAATGCAAAGGAACAAAATACTGTATCCAGAGTTTCTATTGAAGCAGAATATAGAGCCTTGGCTGCAACCACCAGCAAGCTTCTCTGGATTCATCAGTTACTCCTTGATCTTCATATTTCATCCCCTGCTCCTACTCTAATATTTTGTGAAAATCAAGCTGCCATACACATTGCCACCAACCTTATATTTCACGAAAGAACCAAGCACATAGAAATAGACTACCACTTCATTCAGGATAAAATTACTGATGGTTTTGTCAAACAACTACTTGTCTGTACTCAAAATCAACTTGCTGAAATCTTTACCGAGCCCTTACCTACCAATCTTTTATTTCTGTTAATGTCCAAGATGACCATTATCAATCCTCATAGTCCATCTTGATGGGGTGTAACATAATAGATGCAAGCTGGAAGCAACTGAGCTGGAAGCTAATCTGAAGCAGCAAATGAAAGCAAGAAATAACAGCACCTAGAAGTTAGTTTCATCAGTTGTATATTTTTACGTGTCAAAAATGTATTTGTTTGTACTAAGTTCGTTAGTTAGTTTGTTCAATTTTGTTGTACAGTTGTCTGTTTATAGCAGGATGAAATCATTGGAAATGACTCCCTATCTCATGGGTATTTCCAAAGTGATCTTTGACTGCTTTTATTAAAAAAATAAATTTAAATAGATAAAAAATTGAATTTAAAGATCAAAACCCAAAAATACCCTCCCTCTCTTTTACTTCTCATTTGTCTTCTTATGCCCTAAAATTACTAACACGTAAAAAAAAAAAAAAAAAAAAACCCAATATAAAAAAAAAAAAAAAAAAAAAAAAAAAAAAAGGGAAAAAAAAAACCTCACCACAATCCGATCTCGTCGATCGGAGATCGGTCACCAATCAACACCGTCACCAACAACCAAGTCGCTGACGAACTTCTTCTTTTTGTGTTTTGGGTTGTTAGTTGATTATATTATGATTTTTTATTGTTAATATAAATGTGTGAACATTAAACTTAATATTTTTCAATTTATTGTTCGTTATTTAGGATAGATTGTTGATTATATGAGTAGATTTAGATTTTTTGTGGGTGCAAATGAGTTTTTCTCATCAGAAATGGCGATCTCCGATGAAAAAAATAACTGATTGTTAAATAGACGACTGTTAACAGTCTGGAAAACAGTCTGGGCTGACTGTTAACAGTCCGCCCAGACTTTTAACAGTCTTTCAACTGACTGTTAAACAGTCGGTGGGTTAACTGTTAGTGGGCCAACTTTAACAGTCAGCCCACTTTTTTTTCCTTTTACATTAATTAATAATTTAAAATTTCAATTTAAAATTATATTTTTATTCTTTATTTAATTTTTCATTTACGTATTGTTTAATTTATTTTATGTTTTTATAATTTTTTTGTTATTTTTTTATATATACATTTTATTTTTTTGGTTAATATTTTTAAGTTAAGAAATATTAATTCAAATTTTAAAATATTATAAAAATTACTAAATGAATATAAATATTATTTAATTAAAATTGAAACAACATGCAAAAATAAAAGAAAAAATAATTTATGTTAAAAAAGAATAAAAAAATAAATTTTTTCCCTATTATAAAAAATTAATAATAAAAATTTAAATTAACATTAAAGTTAAAGTTAAAATTATGAAAATTAAATAATGAATATAAATAGTGTATAATTAAAAACAACATACCAAAATAAAAGGAAAAAATAATTTAGTTTAAAAAATTAATAAAAAAGGAAATTTTTTCCCTATTATCAAAATTAATAATAAAAATAAAAATAAAAAAATATTTAAATTAAATAAAGAACATAAATATTATTTAATTAATATTGAAACAACATAAAAAATAAAAGGAAAAAATAATTTATGTTGAAAAATAATATTTTTTTCCTATTATCAAAGATTAGTAATAAAAAATAATATTAAAATTAAAAAATTATAATAACGAATGTAAATATTATTTAATTAAAATTGAAACAAAATACAAAAATAAAAGAAAAAAAGTTATATTAAAGAATTAATAATTTTTTCCTTATCAAAAAATAATAATTAAAATTAAAATTATAAAATTATAAGTAACGAATGTAAATAT
This sequence comes from Olea europaea var. sylvestris, assembly GCF_002742605.1. Classification (NCBI taxonomy): domain Eukaryota; kingdom Viridiplantae; phylum Streptophyta; class Magnoliopsida; order Lamiales; family Oleaceae; genus Olea; species Olea europaea. The sequence continues at coordinate 303,682 of NW_019266264.1, forward strand.
TATTTAATTAAAATTGAAACAACATACAAAAATAAAAGGAAAAAATAATTTAGGTTAAAAAATATAATTTTTCCCTATTAAAAAAATAGTAATAAAAATAAAATTATAAATTATAAAAATTCAATAATGTATATATATATATAATTGAAACAACGTACAAAAATGAAAGGAAAAAATAATTTAGCTAAAAATTAGATATTCCTCTTAACTAAGAATTTTAAATTGATAATTACCAAAATTAAATATTTCTTTTAACAAAATTATCGAAAAATTCCTCCAATTAAGAATTTTAAATTGATAATTACCAAAATTAAGAATTTGAAATTGATAATTGCCAAAATTAAATATATCTTTTAACGAAAGATATATATATATATATATATCTAATTAAGAATTCTAAATTGATAATTACCAAAATTAAATATTCCTCTTAAACAAATTAGCAAAAATATTTTTTTATCCAAAATTAAGAATTTCAAATTGATAATTACCAAAATTAAATATTTCTTTTAACGAAATTACCAAAATATTCCTCCAATTAAGAATTTTAAATTGATAATTACCGAAATTAAATATATCTTTTAACGAAATTTCCGAAATTTTAAAAACTTAACACATTTCATAATTTTTGTAAATATCAATTTAAAGAAAAACAAAATTATAAAACTTAAATAAAGAATATAAAGTATTATTCCATTAAAATTGAAAAAATTGAAGACAATTTTAGTTTTGGCAATTTCATCAAAGTAATATTTAATTTTGGTTACAAAAATGAAAGGAAAAAATATATTGATATATATATATATATATTTCTTTAAAAGAAATATTTAATTTTGGTAATTATCAATTTAAAATTCTTAATTGGAGGAATTTTTTGGTAATTTCGTTAAAAGAAATATTTAATTTTGGTAATTATCATTTTAAAATTCTTAATTTTGGATAAAAAATTATTTTTTCTAATTTGTTTAAGAGGAATATTGAATTTTGGTAATTATCAATTTAGAATTCTTAATTAGATTATATATATATATATATATATGATGATGAAATTGCCAAAACTAAAATTGTCTTCAATTTTAATTGAATAATACTTTATATTCTTTATTTAAGTTTTATAATTTTGTTTTCTTTAAATTTTTTTAATATATAATCTAATTAAGAATTTTAAATTGATATTTACAAAAATTAAATATTCTTTTTAACCAAGTTAGCCAAATATTTTTTTCCTTTTATTTTTTAACCAAAATTAAATATTCCTTTTATTAAATTACCAAAATTAAAGAAATCTTATATTTTTCAATTTTAATTGAATAATATTTATATATTCTTTACCTAATATTTATAATTTCATTTTCTCTAAATTAAGAATTAAGAATTTTAAATTGGTAATTACCATAATTAAATATTCCTTTTAACCAAATTAGCTTAAATATAATTTAAAAAAAAATTAAACTGGTAATTATCATCAATGTAATTGATAATTCATTTTTTTATTAGTATCGATGTAAAATGAATTTACGTCTTGCGTATAATAGTTATAATTCGATTCGCTCCATTTTTCGTTGTGTTTAATTGATGTATAATTGTCGATTTGAGTTTAATTGAATCGTGTCTAATATAGATGTATCTTTTTAATTGAAATGTGTTAAGTTTTCAATTGGGTTCAATAAAATTTAGACTAATTTATTTTTAGATTTTTTTGGTGATCGGTTTGGCGGTTTGAAATGTTTTGCAAAGTTTCAAACCTACACCAAACCACTTCGAAGCGGTTTGGTTCGGTTCAAAATCAAAGCGTTGACGGACCCACGTGGAACCAACCAATGGTTTCAAAAAAAGGGTTTCGATTCGGTTTTACGATTTGACAGTTTCGTTGTTCAGCCCTTATAATCATTATAATGCAACAATATGATATAAATATTTTAAACTCTTAGTCGATACTAATGGCATCCATCTGCAAGTGTAATACATGATACATTTTCTTCATAAATATAAAAATATATTTCATAAATTCATTGATTATAGTTAAATGATATAAAATAATTAATAAATGAAAATGATTAAAAATATTCAAATACAATAATATCTAGATACTATGATTTTTTGTGAATCATTCAAATCTTCTACTAAATCTAAATATTGGTGAATTACTTTAAGGGAGATCGACAAATTGACAATTATCAGAACAAAAAAAATATAACTACCAATTAAAATGTAAAAATAATTACCAAAAAAAAAAATGAATTTTGGTATTCTGACTTGAATAGTTGAATTTGAGCAAAATTTGAGAAAATGATTAGAAGGAAATGAAATGTGCACATTTGAATTAAAATCTAGATTTTATTGTCTGCTCAATAGTAATGAAGAATCGATAAATGTGGTTTAGCATCAGTTGTTCAACACTTTATACCCAATTTGAGAGTTTTACATTCACAGTTAAGCCGACTCATGAATATTTGTATATGATTAATTAATTAATTGAGATGTATAATTGTCGATTTGAGTTTAATTGAATCATGTATAATATAAATGTATCTTTTTAATTGAAATGTGTTTTTTAATTGGGTTAAATAAAATTTAGACTAATTTATTTTCAAATTTTTTTTGTAAACGGTTTGGCGGTTTGTAAACGGTTTTTTACGTGGAACCAAACCAATGATTTAAAAAAAACGATTTTGGTTCGATTTTGCGGTTTCACAATTTCGTTTTTTAGCCCTAGAAATAATTCTAAATATTGTAAAATATTTATGTACACATTGTACATTGTAAAATATTAATTGGTAGACCCGCTGCTATGTTTGACAAAATAAAACACTTGCACTTTATGATGGGTGTCTCAGTAATTATTGAAGGAGGATTCTTGTGTAAGACCGGATCTCTGGGGTGGAGTGATGTCAAAGATGTTCTGAAGTTCGGCTTCGGCATCTTGGGCTTCGGTATGGACCACCTCGATCATTGCACTTCAACCTTCCAGTATTTGGGCTACGTCACAATTTTTGCTTTTGGATGTTGGGTGTTTACCATTCCTAGGGGCTTCAGCAACCATGCCATGTGGTTTGCCATGGGTGGGTCGATCATATGTGTCAACATGTAATAAAATACCATCACTTATATCACTCGTTCATCTTTATTAGGGGTGGGTGCGGGTCGGTTTGAGAACCGAATCGAACCAAAATTTTCGAGTATCTAGTAAATGGAACCGTCGAGTCCAAATATAATTATGGAATCGTTCAGGTTCGGTTCCGTACTATAATTAAATTTTTTAACATTTATAACAACATTATATAAATACAACTAATAATACGTTCAATGATTTTGGAATGCCATAGACTACTAAACTATCTTGTTCAAATGATCGTTACGGTCAAAGATTCGATCGGCGAAGGTCACAGTTTTGATCGGAGGTCACAGCATCGGTCGACGATTGTATAGGTTTTGGAATGTCAGCGAGACGGCGAAAATGAGTGCGAGAGTCGAGACAACGTTATGTACTTTAGTGTAGGTGTTTAGGGTTATTTAGTGGATTTGATCTTATTGGGCTAAGAAATGAAACAATAAAATGGGTAATGGGGCCAAAAATTAAAAAATTAGAAATGAAACAAATTATTGGGCCAAAAATTTGGATTTAGAAATTATTAATTTGTTTAGAAAAAATTAAAATTAAAATAATTTGATTTACTCAATATAAAAAAAATTAGAAAAATTTTGTTTTTATTCGGTCCTTGATTTAGAACCGAGAACCGAACCGTATCCGTCGGTTCTCAATTCAGATACCCGTTCGGGTATTTAATTTGACAAGAACCGTCGGGTTCGGTTCAATTCGGTTCGGGTTTGGTTCAGTCGGTTCGGTTCGGGAGATTTGCCCAGCCCTAATCTTTATACTCATCGATCATTTTCATTTAATTCAAAATCACCAAAGTAACAAATCAAGATTATAGTCATATATGCATGACGAAACAAAATTTTTAATTAATTACAAAAAGAAATATTCAGAAAATTGTTTATTTAATAATAAAAATCATTATTTGTAAGAAAAAATTTGTGGCAATAAAAATTATCAAAAAAATTGACATCAAAGCAGTTGAAACAGTCTAAAAACAGTCGGCTTTTTTAACAGCCGACTGTTAAACAGTTGACTATTTTACTGTTGACAAATAGTCGGCCGACTGTTTAAACGTCCGTTTGATAAAAATGAAGATGAATTTTTTTCTTCTATGCTTCTAAAAAAATTATAGATCTAATAAAAAAAATTTATTTACGTTAAATACTATGTCAAAATAAAATTTATCGATTAAAACGTACACTAATTTATCGAAACGAAATTAAACATGCGTAAATATACTTATTGATCCGAAGTGATTGATATAAAAAAAAAAATTTGTTTTCAGTGTTGGAATTTTTTTTAGATTTTGAGGTTGTAGCAGATGAAAGATAAGAATTTTTATCTGTGTTAAAAGCTGATTTTTAAATTTTAAGTGGAAAGTATTTGATTTTCAATTATTAACTAAAATGGTAATAATGTCTTTTAAACAAAATAAGGTTTGGTAATTGTATAATATAATTAAGGGTATTTTTTGTCTTTCAATGTTCAATAGGTCAAAGTGATAATATTTGTGTTTTGAAAAGTCAATATGAAATTTTGGTGATTTGACTAGGTTATTTTTAAAAGTACCCCGTTTTGTAATAAATGAATAATCTTGAGTTCTCTTCCATTCATTTCAATATCTAGGGTCTCTTTTGAAATGAAAAAAGGTTTCAGTTTTTTTCTGGAAGTCAGTGACCAGTCTCTTCTACTGAAAATGGTCTTGAGTGTTTGTGATTTTGGTTGCTTACTACCTTGTGATTTTTATTAATTATTATCTGTAAAACGAAATTGCTCGAAGAAATAGATTTTTTTAAGGAAATGACTTATTAATTATTTAATTACTAAAATCGAAGAAATGCCTTTTCATAAATAGATTTATTTTTGAATAGTTGTCCTGAATGAAAGATACTGCTTCACACTATAAATTAAACATTTATTACCAATAAATCTATTTTGGGGGTGTCCATTAGGTACACGGTTGTGTACTACTAGTGAGATTGTAATTTTTTAAAGCCAAAAATTACTATAAGGAGGCCTTTTAATCAGTTGGGCAAATGTGTGTGTGTGTATATCCCCACGTACTGAATTCTATTTGAGAAGACAAAGGACTACTACATTAACAAATTGAAAATTATGACATTCGTGCATGTCCAAAGAAACTTTCTTCACGATTAAGAATTTCTCAAACTGCAGCGTGAAGAATTGTGTGCACAAACCAAAAATTTCTCCAAAGTCTTCAAATATCTATGTTGACGTCAAAAAATCACTGAGTAAGATTTTGAGCCAACTTTTTGAAAAAGTGGGCACTTTTCTTTATTAATAATGAGGGTTACAAGTACAAGTTATGCGTGAATCCCTCCACCTCTTTCCCTATTTTTTTTTTTTTTTTGATATCCAGGTATCCTAACTTACACTAAACTAAATCTTGGACCCCCAAGACCCTTGCCCCTAAAACCTTGGAGGGGGTAAATCGCAGGTTATGCCTCAACTGGATTACAAGTTCCCCCCATTTCCTGTACACTTCTGCGCACAAGAGACCATCCTCCACAGTGATTGCTCCATACCAAATTTTTTGGCCACAGGTTCCCACCAGGAATCGAATTCTCCACCCTGCCGCTGGAAGTAAAACAATGTTGATTGATCCACCAGTTCAGCTGTGCCCCAGGGGGCATCTTTCTCCTTTTTCTCTTTCTATTTATAGGGGGTTTGGGTCTAATTTTCTTCGAATTATGTCTTGTCAATCAGATCAAACATAGTGTCGAGCTTGATTTGTGTGTTGCCGACCTTTTTCTTGATTGGTTAATATTGTCATCTCTCAGGAAATCATGACCTACTTTAGGATAAATAGTTATAGTAGATAATTGGTGGGTTTGGACTGTGTTGTTCCAAGTGTGTCTGACTCACTGGTAAATTGATAAGGTGTAAGGAATTTGTAATCATTATATTTTTTGAAAGTATGGCAGTCGCAAGATCGAGCTGAACTTAAAAATCCGATCTGGGGTGTATATGAGATAGGTGGTGACTATGTTTTAAGCAAGCCTATAGATCGGTGGTCAACAATCTAAATTTTAAAAACTGCACGAGAGTAAGTAAGAAAACATGAAAATAATCGTGGGGCGATGTGGGGAAGGCTGCACTTTTCTTTGTAAATATTTTAATAAAATTTATAGTTCAGCCCAAATTTAAAATTAGCCTACTATCCACATTCTTCAATATTTATCCACTTTCAGCCTAACTTCTTGAGCAGATCAAGTTTTAATCCAAATTTTGTATTTAGCGTACATACTCTTTATCCTCAAAACCCGGTACACCCATCCCAAAATTACCTAATGAGTAATAATTGTAGATTGAATTGGTGATTTAGCAATTCAACTTTCAATGTTTTTTCATGCATAAAAATATGTATTTATACATGGGGAAAAATTCATAAGTCGGACAATAAGTATGCGGCAATTCAATTTTCAAGTATTAAGTTTTAAAATTCAAAACTCGTGTATTATTAATTAATTAAAAATATTTTATTAATTAAATAAATTAAGGTCACAATTATATAATTAATGGTTACAAGTGCATAATTATAAGTCACAACTTATTTATTAGTTGTATATTATCAAATTAATTAATCATAGATTATTTCATAGTCACAATCAACAGTTTTGATAGATGATAATTTATTTCATCGGCCACATATCAAAAAACTTATAGATCACAATTTATTTGTAGGTTACAGATTTTCAAATTAGTTGGTTACAAATTATTTTTCAATCGCAAATTATCAAATTTTTAGATTACAATTAAATAGTTGATCACAAATAACTAAATAGTCGGTCACATTACCACCACCACCAACACTATCGCTGCAACAAGAAAGCCACTTGTGACCACTACCTCCAACATAGCCTAATAACGCAACCATCATCAACATAGATCCACCACCACAACACAGAAAGAGAAACAGCCCCAACATCCCACTACCACCGACCATTTCATTCTCGACAGTGACCTAGCTGCAGCGACGCAAACTGAGCGTCGACTTTGGACCAATTATTGTTCATATTTGAAATCATGGTCCTAATCCTGGTTTCAAATCTCAGATGCTGTACAAGGAGTGTGAGGCGGCAACAATGATTCGTTATGAATAGATGCGATCTGCCACGTTGAACCTACTCTTAACCTCCGCGGTATTCCATTCTGTCCAAAGAACCTGTAGAAGCACTGCCTTGTGTAGCTTCAAAGTTATGCCTTCGCGCGCAGAGGCGTAGTGCTATAGCAATGTAAGGCGACGCTGTGCCTTGGATGTCACAATGTGATGGTTGTGTTGGGGGAAGGGGTGGATAATTGTGGTGAAATGGGTTTTGGGTGGAGGACAGAGAAATGGTAGAGGAGAAATGAGTTTACGGTATGTGATGGCAATGAGAGAAATTATTTAGGGTTTGTAGTGGGGTTGGGTGCGTTAATTTTATAATATTATTAGTAATTTAATTAATACCTACTTTATTATTAAGTTAACCTCATACCTGATTTTTGAATTGAAAATCCTAAACACGTGTTTATATGTAATTTCTTCTTATACATGTGCATTGAATCCAATTCAATGATAATCAAAGGCGATGAATTCAATACAAAAGGAAGGGTCGTAAGTTTTGCGCGTGGAGGGTACTTCTCTTAGCCGTTGTTTGGTGTCTCTTATTTTTAAAATACATTTTTCTCTTTCTTATTTCAATCACACATTCTTCAAAAATAATATTATACACAAAACTTTTCATTATTTTTTAACTACACATTTTCTATCAAATCATTATTCCAAAATGTATTTTTGAAAAAAAAAAAAAATGGGGCTCAAACATGCTCTAATTTGTTTTTATTGAAGGGGCATATTTTGGCAAATCAAAAATAGAATAAGTTAAAATTATTTTTCAAAAACTGAAAAAAAAAAAATTCCTTAAAAAAAATGATGTAATCACCTTCTTCTTCCACCTCACCCCCACTCCACCATAGCCACCACCACACTTTGCCATCACGACATGCCACACCACCATCACCATCGAATGCGAGATTTGTCATTTTTGTGGAGATTTCCATTCCTTCGAACCCAACCATCCCTAATGTATCTTCTTCTTTTCCTAACTCGATGACTCTACACATTCTTCACTACGTTACAAAAATTCCCCTCACCGTCTTCATTTCTCTAATACTTCAATATGTATTCCACTTCGACTCTTCCTGGCACCAGAAACACTTAAATTTCTAGATCGACTTCTACTTGCTAAGTATTTTCAAGTGTTTAATAGTGGTTTCTGAAAGTGAATAATTATGTGAGATATGGTACTAGCACATTGGGCAATTATTTGACAAATAATTGCGAGAAATTTCCAAAAAGATTGATAGATAAGAAGCAAAAAATCCTTTTTTTTTTCTAGAACAAAAAAGAGGATGGTGGGAGCAATCTTATTGCTATTAGTCAAAGTAAAGAAGAGTATAGAATTGCATGTTCTAAGATGGTAGTATTGGATTAAAAAAACTATATAGGTTTCTTGAAGCTCGTGGTTTTAAGCTCTTTTGTAGTGTAACATGTCCTCAATTTCAGGCTCCATCTCAAAGGACTCTCGTTAGAGATATTTATCAATTGTATTTAGATGAAAAATCGAAATTGAGAGATGTCTTTTCTTTTCACCGTCAAAGGGTTTCCCTCACAACTGATACTTGGACTTCCATTCAAAATGTTAATTACGTGTCTCTTACAGTACATTTTATTGATTTTGATTGGACGTTTAATAAGCTTATTTTTGAGTTTTTGTGTTGTTTCAAATCACAAGAGAGAAACGATTGGGAAAATGATTGAGACTTATTTGCAAGATTGGGGAGTTGAGAAAGTTTTACAGTCATCGTTGATAATGCAAGCTCTAATGATGTGACTATTTCTTATCTTAGTAGGAAGCAAATTGTTTGGGGTAGTGATGGATGTGTTCAAGAGGGGGGCTATTTGAACTAGAGGTGTTGTGCACACATTATAAATTTGATTGTTTATGAAGGGTTGAGGAAAGCACATGATTCCATTGTGGATATCTGCAATGCAATCAAATGTGTTGAAATTTTCTCTTGTTAGGAAATGAAAAATTGAACGAGTGTGTGAGAAAAGAGAAGACTGATTGCAAGTCTATTGTATTTTTGGATGTTCCAACTAGCGGAAATTCTATCTATATGAAGTTGGAAACGACATTGAAATTTGAGAAAGCTTTCAATAGGTTAGAAGAGGATGTTCAATATTTA
>NW_019266264.1:315449-319562 GCF_002742605.1 Olea europaea var. sylvestris
GGCTTCCTGGTAAGTATTTATTGCTTCACAGTGGTAGACTATTTCAACAATATGTTGTAGATATGTATGTTAAGATTGAAACTACTAGATTAGATTATTTTCGTAATAATCAAAAAAGAATTTGTGCTGAACTTTATCAAGACATTGTAGATAGAGTTCAAAATGGAGAAACAAGGGGTTCTAAAACTGGAAGAAAGTTTGTTTTACCACAATTTGTTACATGTGGGCCTAGAGATATGTTAAGGAGATACATGAATACAATGGCTCTGGTACAACGTTATGGAAAATCAGATATGTTTTTAACTATAACTTGTAATCCAAATTGGCCTGAAATTAAGGAAGAATTGAAACACAATGATGAGATTCAAAATCGACCAGATTTAATTACACATGTATTTAGAGCAAAATTGAAAGAATTAAAGAACGATTTATATAAGAAAAATTTATTAGGTGCAATTGTTACTCACATATATGTAATTGAATTTCAAAAAAGAGGTCTTCCTCATGCACATCTATTGTTGATTTTTAACTGCGCCTATAAAATCTCTTGTGCTGAATAAGTTGATAGTTAGTGTTCTGTGAGATTCCTGACAAAAATAAATATTCGCATCTTCATTCTATTATTGTGAACATAATATACATGGTCCTTACGGAAATCTAAATCCCAAAAATGTATGTATGGAGACAAATAAAGGTTGTAAAAATAAATATTCGAGGGATTTTTATAATACCACTATATTTGGTTATAATACATACCCATTGTATAGGCGTCAAGATAATGGTATTTCTATTAAAGTTAGAGGCCACATGTTAGATAATCATTAGGTCATAGCATATAATCCTTATTTAAGTGCGAAATTTGACTGTCACATCAATGTTGAAATATGTTCTTCTATAAAAACTGTAAAATATTTATACAAATATGTGTATTGGTACCAATAAAACGAATAAGGAAATTAATGAAATATTAGCTTATCAATCTGCTAGATGGATATCCCCTCCTAAAGCTATGTGTAGGATTTTCTCTTTCAATTTGTGTGAAATACATCCACCTGTTTATTCTTTACAACTTCACATTGAAGATAATCAACAAATTACATATAATGATCATGATGATTTATCTACTATTCTTTGGAATGAAAATACGAAAAGAACTATGTTGACTGAATTTTTTTACATGAATGAAATAAATGAATTTGCTAGAACATTGTTATATCGAGATTTTCCATCACACTTTGTCTGGAACTCAAAACAAAAAATTTGGATTGTTAGAAAGAAACAAATTGTTGTAGGATGAATTGTTACAGCTAATCCATCTGAAAGAGAACGATACTTTCTTCATATTCTTCTAAATCATATTAGAGGACCAACATCATTTAATGATTTACGAACTGTCAATGGGCTAACTGTTGCTACCTATCGAAAAGCAGCACTTCTACATGCTTTATTAAGTGGAGACAATCATTGTGAAGAATATTTATCTGAAGCTATTCTGTATGAAATGCCTACTTCTTTAAGACGTCTATTCACTACATTGCTTACTCTTTCTAACGCTAATAATCCGAAGTTGTTGTGGGACAAATTTAGGATTTGTATGATTGATGATTATGTACATGAAAATATATCTGTGGAGGCAGCTGAAGTGCGTGCTTTAGAGGACACCATTTCTATTTTAGAAACGTTGGGTAAAAATATAAATGACTATGGAATGGTGTCATTCAATGTGAGTATAGATGAAAATGAAAGGTTGAAGAGAATGATTGAATATGAGACAATTCACTTCGATGTCGAAGAGGACATTGCTTCTACATCAAGATTAAATAAAGAACAACAATTTGCATATGATATGATTATGGAAAGAGTAAAATCAAAATCAAGTGGTGCTTTCTTCATTGACGATCCATGTGGGACAGGAAAACTTTTTCATATAAATCACTTCTCGCTGGTGTAAGGTCTCAAAATCTAATTGCTCTAACAATAGCATCATCTGGAGTATCTGCATCTTTATTACCTGGAGGTCGAACTGCTCATTCAAGATTTAAAATTCCTTTAGAAATAGGTGGTGAAATCAGTTGTTATGTTAGCAAGCAATCAGCTTTAAGAAATTTGTTGAAAATATCTAGGTTAATCATTTGGGATGAAGCACCTATGATACATCGTTGTGCTATAGAAACTGTAGACAAAATGCTTAGAGATATTACTAATTGTAATTTACTCTTTGGTGGAAAAGTGATAGTGCTCGGGGGAGATTTTCGACAAGTTCTACCAGTTGTACCAAAAGGAAAAAAGGAAGACATTATGAAAGCTATCTTAGTTTACTCTTACCTATGGCCTTTGTATTTCCATCTATCAGTAGTCAAAAATATGAGGGCAAAGTTTGATCCCACATTTTGTCATTACTTGTTAAGAATTGGAGATGGAACCGAACAAGAACATACTTGTAGATGTATCAAACTTCCAGACAATATAGTTTTACCACTTGAGGAAGAAATTACATCTTTGAAAGAATTAATACATCATGTTTTTCCGAATATAGAAGCATATGCTGATAATCTAGATACGATGGCAAATCGAGTGATTCTTACGCCTACGAATGAATGTGTTGATCATATTAACAGAATTCTACTCGAACAAATTCCTGGTCAACTTTATACGTATTATAGTTTTGATGAAGCAATTGACAAATCGAAACAGAGTGTACAGAAAGATTTTTTAAATAGTTTGACTTCAAATGACAGTCCACCACATGAATTGAAACTTAAAGTAAACTGTCCTGTGATGTTATTACGAAATATCAATCCTTCTGAAGGGTTATGTAATAGGACACGCCTTACTTGTCGCAAATTTGAAAAGAACGTAATTCTTGCTGAAATTATATCTGGCGAATATTGTGGAAAGTATGTCTTCTTACCAAGGATTCATTTTATACCTCTGAAAAATGATTGAAACTTAGGCCCCGTTTGATTGCACGAAATTTTCCATGGAACTTGGAATTCGAATTCCAACTTCCACTTTTGGCATGTTTGATTGACAAAATTTTCCAGGGAATTGATTTTCCATGAATTTCTAGGTACAACACCTTAAAGCGTGATTTTCCACCTTTTTTTTTCCTAGGGGATAGGTGGTTTTTGGTTTTCCACCTTTTTTTTTATTTTTTTTTTGCTTTTTTTATTTTTTTTAATTGTTGGCAATGGGAACAAATTTTAGGAATAATTGTAAAAGAGGATATCCCTGAAATTGACAATTTCCACGTAAAACAAAGTCAAACGAATATCAAAAAATACTTTTACTTCAACATTTTCCATGTGAAAAATTTATACAATCAAACACAATAATTTACAATTTCCATGAAAACAATTTCTAGGTAATTCAGTTCCTTGGAATTCATTTTCTTTCCATGTAATTTTCCTACTTGTAATCAAACGCATCCTTAATTCCATTCAAAAGAGCTCAATTTCCAATAAGACCATGGTTCGTAATGACAATAAATAAAGCACAAGGTCAAACATTTGATTTTGTCAGCTTGTACCGTTCAGAACCAGTTTTTTGTCATGTTCAACTTTATGTAACGTTATCAAGAGCGAAAAAAAAAAGCACATCTATAAAAGTTCTAATGAAACCATTAAATGTAGATAGTTTACACAATACATGTACAAAAAAATTTTGTTTACAACTAAATTCTTTCTTTGATAAACAAAAATATTCCATCTTCATCCTCTAACTCTTAATTACAATTTACAAAGGTGAGATTAGAATTCTTTTTTTTTTAATTGAATTATTTTTTTCATTTTGTTTATTTTTAGATGTATGATCTTATTTCTCATTCTCCACACTAAACATGTTTTTTCCAGGTGATTGGATACACAAAAAAGTTACCAATGTAGATAAATTTGCAGAGATTCATGTGTTTAATAATCTCATTTGTCTACATGGTTTTTGAGGATCAGGTCAGTTTGCATATATACATGTTCATAGCGCGAACATACACACGTACACATACATCTGCTAGCACTTGAAAATTGAGATATGGTTTTTATTTTTTGACATTTAGAGAGATGATCACATCAATGTTAATATTGAATTTTTAGGTACTTATTATTTTGGTACCTAATT
>NW_019266265.1:0-7855 GCF_002742605.1 Olea europaea var. sylvestris
GACAGTGTCGGAATGGGCTGAAATTTGGCTGGTTGATCGGAAGCAAAAATCGCTCCGTGGACAATTTCGTCACTTTTCGTGACGGTGAAACAAAAATTGTGCCAGGGGCAATTTCGTCATTTTTCGCGACGGTGTCGGAATGGGCTCAAATTTTACTGGTTGATAAGAAAAAAAGAAAAATCGCTCCAACAGCCGTTTTTCGCGACTGTGTCGGAATGGGCTAAAATTTGACAGGTTGATCGGAAACAAAAAGCGCGCCAAGGGCAATTTCGTCATTTTTCGCGACGGTGTCGGAATGGACTAAAATTTGACAAGTTGATCGGAATCAAAAATCGTGCCGGGGGTAATTTCGTCATTTTTCGCTACGGTGTCGGAATGGGCTCAAATTTGACGGGTTGATAAGAAAAAAAGAAAAATCGCGCCGGGGGCCATTTAGTAATTTTTCGCGACTGTGTCGGAATGGGCAAAAATTTGACAAGTTGATCGTAAAAAAAAGCGCGCCAAGGCCTATTTCGTCATTTTTCGCGGCGGTGTCGGAATGGGCTAAAATTTGCCAGGTTGAACGGAAACAAAAATTGGGCCGCGGGAAATTTCGTCAATTTTCGCGACGGTATTGGAATGGGCTAAAATTTGACAGGTTGATCGGAAACAAAAACACTTCTAGGGGTAATTTCGTAATTTTTCGCGACGGTGCCGGAATGGGCTGAAATTTGGCTGGATGATGGGAAGCAAAAATCGCGCCGGGCCGACTTCATCATTTTTCGCGACGGTGTCGGAATGGACTAAAATTTGTCAGGTTGATCGGAAACAAAAATCGTGCCAGGGGCAATTTTGTCATTTTTCGCGATGGTGTCGGAATTGGCCCAAATTTGGCTGGTTGATCGGAAGCAAAAATCGAGCCAGGGACAATTTTGTCATTTTTCGCGATGGTGTCGGAATGGGCTCAAATTTGACAGGTTGATGAGAAACAAAAATCGTGCCAGGGGCAATTTCGTCATTTTACACGATGGTGTCTAAATGGGCTCAAATTTGACAGGTTGATAAGAAAAAAAGAAAAATCGCGCCGATGGCAATTTCGTCATTTTTTGCGACTGTGTCGGACGGGCTAAAATTTGACAGGTTGATCGGAAACGAAAAGCGCGCCAGGGCTATTTCGTCATTTTTCGCGACGGTGTCGGAATGGGCTGACATTTGATAAGTTGATCGGAATCAAAAAGCGCGCCAGGGGCTATTTCGTCATTTTTCGCGACGGTGTCGGAATGGGCTAAAATTTGACAGGTTGATCGAAAACAAAAACCGTGCCAGAGGCAATTTCGTCATTTTTCGTGATGGTGTCCGAATGGGCTCAAATTTGACAGGTTGAGAAGAAAAAAAGAAAAATCGCGCCGACGGCAAGTTCGTCCTTTTTCGCGACAGTGTCGGAATGGGCTAAAATTTGACATGTCGATCGGAAACAAAAAGCGCGCCAGGGGCTATTTCGTCATTTTTCGCGACAGTGTCGGAATGGTCTGAAATTTGGCTGGTTGATCGGAAGCAAAAATCGATCCAGGGACAATTTCGTCACTTTTCGCGACGGTGTCGGAATGGGCTCAAATTTGACTGGTTGATCGGAAACAAAAATTGTGCCAGGGGCAATTTCGTCATTTGTTCGCGACAGTGTCGGAATGGGCTCAAATTTGACAGGTTGATAAGAAAAAAAGAAAAATCGCGCCAACAGTAATTTCGTCGTTTTTTGCGACTGTGTCGGAATGGGCTAAAATTTCACAGGTTGATCGGAAACAAAAAGTGCGCTAGGGGCAATTTCGTCAATTTTCGCGACGGTGTTGGAATGGGCTAAAATTTGACAAGTTGATCGGAATCAAAAATCGTGCCAGGGGCAATTTCGTCATTTTTCGCGGCGGTGTCAGAATGGGCTCAAATTTGACGGGTTGACAAGAAAAAAAGAAAAATCGCGCCGACGGCAATTTAGTAATTTTTCGCGACTGAGTCGGAATGGGCTAAAATTTGACTGGTTGATCGTAAACAAAAAGCGCGCCAGGGCCTATTTTGTCATTTTTTGCGACGGTGCCGGAACGGGCTGAAATTTGACAAGTTGATCGGAATCAAAAAGCACGCCAGGGGCTATTTCCTCATTTTTCGAGACGGTGTCGGAATGGGCTCAAATTTGACAGGTTGATCGGAAACAAATATCGATCCAGGGGCAATTTTGTCATTTTTCGCGACGGAGTCGGAATGGGCTCAAATTTGACAGGTTGATCAATAACAAAAACCGCGCCAGGGGCATTTTCGTTATTTTTTGCAACGACGTCGGAATGGGCTCAAATTTGACAGATTGATCGTAAACAAAAATATCGCCAGTAGCAATTTTGTCATTTTTCGCGATGGAGTCGAAATGGGCTCAAATTTGACTGGATGAGCGGGAACAAAAATCGCGCCAGGGGCAATTTCGTCATTTTTACGAAGGTGTCGGAATGGGCCCAAATTTGACAGGTTGATGGGAAACAATAATGGCGCAGGGGGCAATTTCGTCTTTTTTCGCGACGGAGTCGGAATGGGCTCAAATTTGAAAGGTTGATCGGGGACAAAAATCGCGCGGGGGGCAATTTCGTCATTTTTTGCGGCGGTGCCGGAGTGGGGTGAAATTTGGCTGGTTGATGGGAAGCATAAATCTCGCCGGGGGCAATTTTGTCATTTTTCGCGACGGTGTCGGAATCGACTAAAATTTGACAGGTTGATAAGAAAAAAAGAAAAATCGCGCCAACAGCCGTTTTTCGCGACTGTGTCGGAATGGGCTAAAATTTGACAGGTTGATCGGAAACAAAAAGCGCGCCAGGGGCTATTTCGTCATTTTTCGCGACAGTGTCGGAATGGGCTGAAATTTGGCTGGTTGATCGGAAGCAAAAATCGATCCGGGGACAATTTCGTCACTTTTCGCGACGGTGTCGGAATGGGCTCAAATTTGACAGGTTGATCGGAAACAAAAACCGTGCCAAGGGCAATTTCGTCATTTTTCGCGACGGTGTCGGAATGGGCTCAAATTTGACAGGTTGATAAGAAAAAAAGAAAAATCGCGCCAACAGTAATTTCGTCATTTTTCGCGACTGTGTCGGAATGGGCTAAAATTTGACAGGTTGATCGGAAAGAAAAAGCGCGCTAGGGGCAATTTCGTCAATTTTCGCGACGGTGTCGGAATGGGCTAAAATTTGACAAGTTGATCGGAATCAAAAATCGTGCCAGGGGCAATTTCGTCATTTTTCACGGCGGTATTAGAATGGGCTAAAATTTGACGGGTTGACAAGATAAAAAGAAAAATCGCGCCGACGGCAATTTAGTAATTTTTCGCGACTGAGTCGGAATGGGCTAAAATTTGACAGGTTGATCGTAAACAAAAAGCGCGCCAGGGCCTATTTTATCATTTTTTGCGACGGTGTCGGAATGGGCTGAAATTTGACAAGTTGATCGGAATCAAAAAGCACGCCAGGGGCTATTTCGTCATTTTTCGCAACGGTGTCGGAATGGGCTCAAATTTGACAGGTTGATCGGAAACAAATATCGATTCGGGGGCAATTTCGTCATTTTTCGCGACGGAGTCGGAATGGGCTCAAATTTGACAGGTTGATCAATAATAAAAACCACGCTAGGGACATTTTTGTCATTTTTTGCGACGGCGTCGGAATGGACTCAAATTTGATAGGTTGATCGTAAACAAAAATATCGCCAGGAGCAATTTCGTCATTTTTCGCGACGGAGTCGGAATGGGCTCAAATTTGACTGGATGATCGGAAGCAAAAATCGTGCCGGGCCAATGTCGTCATTTTTCGGGACGGTGTCGGAATGGGATAAAATTTGACAGGTTGATCGGAAACAAAAATCGTGCCCGGGGCAATTTCGTCATTTTTCGCGGCGTTGTCGGAATGGGCTCAAATTCGATAGGTTGATAAGAAAAAAAGAAAAATCGCGCCGATGGCAATTTCTTCATTTTTCGCGACTGTGTCGAAATGGGCTAAGATTTGACAGGTTGATCGGAAACAAAAAGCGCGCCAGGGGCTATTTCGTCATTTTTCACGACGGTGTCGGAATGGGCTCAAATTTGACAGGTTGATCGGAAACAAATATCGTTCCGGGGGCAATTACGCCATTTTTCGTGACGGAGTCGGAATGGGCTCAAATTTGACAGGTTGATCAATAACAAAAATCGCGCCAGGGGCATTTTCGTCATTTTTTGCGACGACGTCGGAATGGGCTCAAATTTAACAGGTTGATAGTAAACAAAAATATCGCCAGGAGCAATTTCGTCATTTTTCGCGATGGAGTCGGAATGGGCTCAAATTTGACTGGGTGATCGGGAACAAAAATCGCGCCAGGGCAATTTCGTCATTTTTACGAAGGTGTCGGAATGGGCCCAAATTTGACAGGTTGATGGGAAACAATAATGGCGCAGGGGGCAATTTCATCCTTTTTCGCGACGGAGTCGAAATGGGCTCAAATTTGAAAGGTTGATCGGGAACAAAAATCGCGCCGAGGGCAATTTCGTCATTTTTTGCGACGGTGTCGAAATGGAATAAAATTGGACAGGCTGATGGGAAGCAAAAATCACGCGGGGGGCAATTTCGTCATTTTTTGTGACGGTGTCGGAATGGGTTGAAATTTGGCTGGTTGATCGGAAACAAAAATCGCGCCGCAGGCAATTTCTTCATTTTTCGCGACGGTGTTGGAATGGGGTAAAATTTAACAGGTTGATCGGAAACAAAAATCGTGCCAGCGGCAATTTCATCATTTTTCGCAACGGTGTCGAAATGTGCTCAAATTTGACAAGCTAAGAAGAAAAAAAGAAAAATCGCGCCGACGGCAATTTCGTCATTTTTCGCGACTGTGTCGGAATGGGCTAAAATTTGACAGGTTGATCGGAAACAAAAAGCTCACTAGAGGCTATTTCGTCATTTTTCGTGACAGTGTCGGAATGGGCCGAAATTTGGCTAGTTGAACGGAAACAAAAAGCGCGCCAGAGGCAATTTCGTCATTTTTCGCGAAGGTATCGGAATGGGCTAAAATTTGACGGGTTGATCGGAATCAAAAATCGTGCCTGGGGCAATTTCGCCATTTTTCGCGACGGTGTCGGAATGGGCTCAAATTTGACGGGTTGATAAGAAAAAAAGAAAAATCGCGCCGACAGCAATTTCGTCATTTTTCACGACTGTATCGGAATGGGCTAAAATTTGACAGGTTGATCGGAAACAAAAAGCGTACTAAAGGCTATTTCGTCATTTTTCGCGACGGTGTCGGAATGGGCTGAAATTTAGCTGGTTGATCGGAAGGAAAAATCGCACTGAGGGCAATTTCGTCATTTTTCGCGATGGTGTCGGAATGGAATAAATTTGACAGGTTGATCGAAAACAAAAATCGTTCCAGGGGCAATTTCGGCATTTTTTGGGACGGTGTCGGAGTGGGTTGAAATTTTGCTAGTTGATCGGAAGCAAAAATCGCGCCGGGGGCAATTTCGTCATTTTTCGCGAAGGTGTCGGAATGTGCTCAAACTTGACAGGTTGAGAAGAAAAAAAGAAAAATCGCGCGGACGGCAAGTTTGTCCTTTTTCACGACAGTGTCGGAATGGGCTAAAATTTCACACGTTGATCGGAAACAAAAACCGCTATCGTCATTTTTCGCGACGGTGTCGGAATGGGCTCAAATTTGACAGGTTGATCGGAAACAAAAACCGCTATCGTCATTTTTCGCGACGGTGTCGGAATGGGCTCAAATTTGACAGGTTGATCGGAAACAAAAACCGCTATCGTCATTTTTCGCGACGGTGTCGGAATGGGCTCAAATTTGACAGGTTGATCGGAAACAAAAACCGCTATCGTCATTTTTCGCGACGGTGTCGGAATGGGCTCAAATTTGACAGGTTGATCGGAAACAAAAAGCGCGCCAAGGGCTATTTCGTCATTTTTCGCGACAGTGTCGGAATGGGCTGAAATTTGGCTGGTTGATCGGAAGCAAACATCACTCCGGGGACAATTTCGTCACTTTTTGCGACGGTGTCGGAATGGGCTCAAATTTGACAGGTTGATCGAAAACAAAAACCGTGCCAGGGGCAATTTCGTCATTTTTCGCGACGGTGTCGGAATGGGCCCAAATTTGACAGGTTGATAAGAAAAAAAGAAAAATCGCACCAATATTAATTTCGTCGTTTTTCGCGACTGTGTCGGAATGGGCTAAAATTTGACAGGTTGATCGGAAACAAAAAGCGCGCCAGGGGCAATTTCGTCATTTTTCGCGACGGTGTCGGAATGGGCTAAAATTTGACGAGTTGATCGGAATCAAAAATCGTGCTAGGGGCAATTTCGTCATTTTTCGCGGCGGTGTCAGAATGGGCTCAAATTTGACGGATTGACAAGAAAAAAAGAAAAATCGCGCCGACGGCAATTTAGTAATTTTTCGCGACTGAGTCGGAATGGGCTAAAATTTGACAGCTTGATCGTAAAGAAAAAGCGCGCCAGGGCCTATTTCGTCATTTTTCGTAACGGTGTCGAAATGGGCTCAAATTTGATAGGTTTATCGGGAACAAAAATCGCGCCGGGGGCAATTTCGTTATTTTTTGCGACGGTGTCAGAATGGACTAAAATTTGACTGGCTGATCGGAAACAAAAATCGTGCCAGGGTCAATTTTTTCATTTTTTGCGACGGTGTCGGAATGGGTTGAAATTTGGCTTGTTGATCGGAAACAAAAATCTCACCGAAGGCAATTTCGTCATTTTTCGCGACAGTGTTGTAATGGGCTAAAATTTGACAGGTTGATCGGAAACAAAAATCATGCCAGCGGCAATTTCGTCATTTTTCTCAACGGTGTCGAAATGGGCCCAAATTTGACAGGCTGCGAAGAAAAAAAGAAAAATCCCGTCGAAAGTAATTTTGTCATTTTTCGTAACTGCGTCTGAATGGGCTAAAATTTGACAGGTTGATCGGAAACAAAAGGCTCGCCAGAGGCTATTTTGTCTTTTTTCGCGACAGTGATGGAATGGGCTGAAATTTGGCTGGTTGATCGGAAGCAAAAATCACGCCCGGGACAATTTCGTCATTTTTCGCGACGGTCTCGGAATGGGCTAAAATTTGACAGGTTGATCAGAAAGAAAAATCGTGCCAGGGGCAATTTCGTCATTTTTCGCGACGTGTCGGAATGGGCTCAAATTTGACAGGTTGATAGGAAGAAAAGAAAAATCGCGCCGACGGCAATTTACTAATTTTTCGCGACTGTGTCGAAATGGGCTAAAATTTGACAGGTTGATCGTAAACAAAAAGCGCGCTAGGGCCTATTTCGTCATTTTTCGCGACGGTGTCGGAATGGGCTGAAATTTGACAAGTTGATCGGAAACAAAAAGCGCGCCAGGGGCTATTTCGTCATTTTTCGCGACGGTTGTCGAAATGGGCTCAAATATGACAGGTTGATCGGAAACAAATATCGATCCGGGGGCAATTTCGTCATTTTTTGCGACGGAGTCGGAATGGGCTCAAATTTGACAGGTTGATCAATAACAAAAACCGCGCCAGGGGCGTTTTCGTCATTTTTCGCGACGGCGTCGGAATGGGCTCAAATTTGGCAGGTTGATCGTAAACAAAAATATCGCCAGGAGCAATTTCGTCATTTTTCACAATGGAGTCGGAATGGGTTCAAATTTTACTGGATGATCGGGAGCAAAAATCGCGCCGGGGCCAATTTCGTCATTTTTCGGGACGGTGTCAGAATGGGCTAAAATTTGACAAGTTGATCAGAAAGAAAAATCGTGCCCGGGGCAATTTCGTCATTTTTCGCGGCAGTGTCGGAATGGGCTCAAATTCGATAGGTTGATAAGAAAAAAAG
>NW_019266266.1:0-7853 GCF_002742605.1 Olea europaea var. sylvestris
TTCGATTGGAATCGAGCCAATGAAAAGTGATTTTTGATTTCATGATAACTTCGGGTTTGTTCGTTTTCGGCTAATTGCTAGTCAAATTCGATTGGAATCGAGCCAATGGAAAGTGGTTTTTTATTTCATGATAACTTCGGTTTTGTTCGTTTTTTACGAATCGCTAGTCTAATTCGATTGGAATCGAGCAAATGAAAAGTGGTTTTTTATTTCATGATAACTTCGGGTTTGTTCGTTTTCGGCTAATTGCTAGTCTAATTCGATTGAAATCGAGCCAATGAAAAGTGATTTTTTATTTCATGATAAGTTCGGGTTTTGTTCGTTTTTGACTAATCGCTAGTCTAATTCGATTGGAATCGAGTTAATGAAAAGTGGTTTTTTATTTCATGATAACTTCGGGTTTGTTCGTTTTTTGCTTATTGCTAGTCTAATTCGATTGAAATTGAGCCAATGAAAAGTAGTTGTTGATTTCATGATAACTTCAGGTTTGTTCATTTTTGGCGAAATGCTAGTCTAATTCGATTCGAATCAAGCAAATTGAAACTGGTTTTTGATTTCATGATAAATTCGGGTTTGATCATTTTCGATTAATTGCTTGTCCATTTCAATTGGAATCGAGCCAAGGAAAAGTGGCTTTCGATTTCTTAATGACATCGGGTTTGATCGTCTTTGGGAAATTGCTAGTCTAATTCGTTTGGAATCGAGCCAAGGAAAAGTGGTTTTTGATTTCATAGTAACTTCGAGTTTTTTTCTTTTTTTACGTAATGCTAGTCTAATTCGATTGGAATCGAGCCAATGAAAAGTAGCTTTTGATTTCATGATAACTTCGGTTTTGTTCATTTTTGACGAATTGCTAGTCTAATTCAATTGGAATTGAGCCAATGAAAAGTGGTTTTTGATTTCATGATAACTTCGGGTTTGTTCATTTTCGGCTAATTGCTAGTCTAATTTGATTGGAATCGAGGCAATGAAAAGTGGTTTTTGATTTCTTGATAACTTCGGGTTTGTTCATTTTCGGCTAATTGCTAGTCCAATTCGATTGGAATCGAGCCGATGAAAAGTGGTTTTTTATTTCATGATAACTTCAGGTTTGATCATTTTCGGCGATTGCTAATCTATTTCGATTGGATTCGAGCCAATGAAAAGTGACTTTCGATTACATGATAACTTCGGGTTTGATCGTTTTCAAAAAATTGCTAGTCTAATTTGATTGGAATCGAACCAATGAAAAGTGGTTTTTGATTTCATGATAACTTCGGGTTTGTTCTTTTTTGTTGAATTGCTAGTCAAATTCGATTGGAATCGAGCCAATGAAAAGTGGTTGTTGATTTCATGATAATTCGGGTTTGTTCCTTTTCGGTTAATTGCTAGTCTAATTCGATTGGAATCGAGCCAATGAAAAGTGGTTTTTGATTTCATGATAACTTCGGGTTTGATCATTTTCAGCGGATTACTAGTCTAATTCTATAGGAATCGAGCCAATGAAAAGTGGTTTTTGGTTTTATGTTGACTTCGGGTTTGTTTGTTTTTGCCGAATTGCTAGTCTAAGTCGATTGAAATCGAATCAATGAAAAGTAGTTTTTGATTTCATGATAACTTTGTGTTTCTTCATTTTGGCGAAATGCTAGTCTAATTCGATTGGAATCGATCCAATGAAAAGTGGTTTTTGATTTCATGATAACTTCGGGTTTGATCATATTCGGCGAATTGCTAGTCCAATTCAATCGGAATCGAGGCAATGAAAAGTGGTTTTTGTTTTTATGATGACGTCGGGTTTGTTTGATTTTGGTGAATTGCTAGTCTAATTCGATTGGAATCGAGCCAATGAAAAGTGGTTTTTAATTTCATGGTAACTTCGGGTTTGTTCATTTTCTCCTAATTGCTAGTCTAATTCGATTGGAATCAAGCTAATGAAAAGTAGTTTTTTATTTCTTGATAACTTTGGGTTTGTTATTTTTTGACGAATTGCCAGTCTAATTCTATTGGAATCGAGCCAATGAAAAGTGGTTTTTGATTTCATGATAACTTCGGGTTTGTTTATTTCCGGCTAATTGCTAGTCTAATTTGATTGGAATCCAGCCAATGAAAAGTGGTTTTTTATTTCATGATAACTTCAGGTTTGAACATTTTCGGCGAATTGCTAATCTATTTCGATTTGATTCGAGCTGATGAAAAGTGGCTTTCGATTTCATGATAACTTCGGGTTGGATCGTTTTCTAAAAATTGCTTATCTAATTCGATTGGAATCGAGCCGATGAAAACTGGTTTTCGATTTCATGATAACTTTGGGTTTGATTGTTTTCGGAAGATTGCTGGTCTAAGTCGATTGGAATCAAGCAAATGAAATGTGGTTTTCAATTTCATAATTCGACTGGAATCGAGCTAATGAAAAGGGGTTTTTGATTTCATGATAACATCGGGTTTGTTCGTTTTTGGTGAATTGCTAGTCTAATTCAATTGGAATCGAGCCAATGAAAAGTGGTTTTGATTTCATGATAATTTCGAATTTGATCATTTTCAAAAATTGCTACTCTAATTCGATTGGAATCGAGCCAATGAAAAATGGTTTTTGATTTCATGATAACATCGGGTTTGTTCATTTTTGGTGAATCTCTAGTCGAATTCGATTGGAATCGAGCCAATGAAAAGTAGTTTTTGATTTCAAGATCACTTCGGGTTTGTTCATTTTTCACAAAATGCTAATCTAATTCGATTGGAATTGAGCATATCAAAAGTGATTTTTGATTGCATGATAAATTCGGGTTGATCATTTTCGACGAATTGCTAGTCCAATTCTATCGGAATCGAGCCAATGAAAAGTGGTTTTCGATTTCATTAAAACTTCGAATTTGATCATTTTCGGCAAGTTGCTAGTCTAATTCGATTTGAATCGAGCCAACGAAAATTGGTTTTTGATTTCATGATGACTTCGGGTTTGATCGTTTTCAGCAAATTGCTAGTCTAAAAGTGGTTTTTGATTTCATTATAACTTCGGGTTTGTTCTTTTTTGACGAATTGCTAGCCTAATTCGATTGGAATCGAGCTAATGAAAAGTGGTTTTTGTTTTCATGATAACATCGGGTTTGGTCGTTTTCAACAAATTGCAAGTCTAATTCGATTGGAATGGATCCAATGAAAAGTGGTTTTTGATTTCATGATAACTTCGGGTTTGTTTGTTTTCGACGAATTACTAGTCCAATTAATTTGGAGTCGTTCCAATGAAATGTGGTTTTGATTTCTGGATAACTTGTGGTTTATTCATTTTTGGCGAATTGCCAGTCTAATTCGATTGGAATCGAGCTAATGAAAAGTGGATTTTGATTTCATGAAAACTTCGGGTTTGATCATTTTCAGCAAATTGCTAGTCTAATTTGATTGGAATCGAGCTAATGAAAAGTGGTATTTGATTTCCTGATAATTTCGAGTAGGGTTGTTTTTGTCGAATTGCCAGTCTAATTCGATTGGAATTAAGCAAATGAAAAGTGGTTTTTGATTTCATGATAACTTCGGGTTTGTTCATTTTTTGCGTAGTGCTAGTCTAATTCGATTGGAATCGAGCCAATGAAAAGTAGTTTTTGATTTCACGATAACTTCGGGTTTGTTCGTTTTTGGGGAATTGCTCGTCTAATTCGATTCGAATCGAACCAAAGAAAAGTAGTTTTTGATTTCATGATGACTTCGGGTTTGATTATCTTGTGTGAATTTCTAGTCTAATTCGATTGGATTCGAGCCAATTAAAAGTTGTTTTGATTACATGATAACTTCGGGTTTGAACATTTTCGGCAAATTGCTAGTCCAATTCGATTGGAATCGAGCCAATGAAAAGTGGTTTTTGATTTCATGATAACTTCGGGTTTGATTGTTTTCGGTGAATTGCTAGTCTAATTCGATTGGAATCGAGCTAATAAAAAGTGGTTTTGATTTCATGATAACTTCGGGTTTGAACATTTTCGGCAAATTGCTAGTCCAATTCGATTGGAATCTAGCCAATGAAAAGTGGTTTTTGATTTCATGACAACTTCGGGTTTGATCGTTTCCGGTGAATTGCTAGTCTAATTCGATTGGAATCGAGCTAATGAAAAGGGGTTTTGATTTCATGATAACTTCGGGTTTGTTTGTTTTTGACGAATTGCTAGTCTAATTAGATTGGAATCGAGTCACTGAAAAGAGGCTTTCGATTTCATGATAATTTCGGGTTCGTTCGTTTTTGGAGAAATGCTAGTCTAATTCGATTGGAATCGATCCAATGAAAAGTGGTTTTTGATTTCACGATAACTTTACGTTTGTTCATTTTTTGTGAATTGCCAGTCTAATTCGATTCGAATCGAAGCAGTGAAAAGTGGTTTTTAATTTCATGATAACTTCGGGTTTGATCATTTTCGAAAAATTACTGGTCTAATGCGGTTGGAATCGAGCCAATGTAAAGTGGTTTTCAATTTCATGATAACTTCGAGTTTGATCATTTTCGACAAATTGCTAGTCTAATTCGATTGGAATCGAGCCAATGAAAATTTGTTTTTGATTTCATGATAAATTCGAGTTTGTTCCTTTTTGGAGAAATGCTAGTCTAATTCAATTGGAATCGAGCCAATGAAAAGTGGTTTCTAATTACATGATAACTTTGGGTTTGTTCTTTTCTGTGAATTGCTAGTCTAACTCGATTGGAATCGAGCCAATGAAAAGTGGTTTTTGATTTCATGAAAACTTTGGGTTTCATCGTTTTCGGTGAATTGCTAGTCTAATTTGATTGAAATCGAGCCAATGAAAAGTTTTTTGATTTCATGATAACTTTGGGTTTGATCATTTTCGGCAAATTGCTAGTCCAATTCGATTGAATCGAGCTAATGAAAAGTGGTTTTTGATTTCATGATAACTTCGGGTTTGATCATTTTCGGCGAATTGCTAGTCTAATTCGATTAGAGGTTTTCGATTTCATGATAACTTCGGGTTTGATCATTTTCGGCGAATTGCTAGTCTAATTCGATTGGAATCGAGCCAATAAAAAGAGGCTTTCGATTTCATGATAACTTCGGGTTTGGTCGTTTTCGAAAGATTGCTAGTCTAATTCGGTTGGAATAGAGCCAATGAAAAGTGGTTTTCGATTTCATGATAACTTCGGGTTTGATCATTTCTGAGAATTTGCTAGTCCAATTTGATTGGAATCGAGCCAATGAAAAGTGGTTTTTGATTTCATTATAACTTCAGGTTTGTCCGTTTTTGGAGAAATGCTAGTCTAATTCGATTGGAATCGATCCGATGAAAAGTGGTTTTTGATTTCGTGATAACTTCGGGTTTGTTCTTTTTTGCGAATTGCTAGTCTAATTCGATTGGAACCGAGCCAATGAAAAGTGGTTTTTGATTTCATGAAAACTTCGGATTTGATCGTTTTCGGTGAATTGCTAGTCTAATTCGATTGGAATCGAGGCAATGAAAAGTTGTTTTGATTTCATGATAACTTCGGGTTTGTTTGTTTTTGGAGAATTGCTAGTCTTATTCGATTAGAATCGAGCCAACAAAAAGTGGTTTTCGATTTTTTGATAACATCGAGTTTGTTCGTCTTTGGCAAATTGCTAATCTAATTCGATTGTAATCGAGCCAATGAAAAGTGGTTTTTGATTTCATGATAACATCGGGTTTGTTCATTTTTAGCGAATTACTAGCCTAATTCGATTGGAATCGAGCCAATGAATAGTGGTTTTTGATTTTATGATAACTTCGATTTTGATCAATTTCGGCGAATTGCTAGTCTAATTTGATTGGAATGGAGCCAAAGAAAAGTGGTTTTGATTTCATGATAACTTCAGATTTGTTCGTTTTCGGCTAATTGCTAGTCTAATTTGATTGGAATCGAGCCAATGAAAAGTTGTTTTTGATTTCATGATAACTTCGATTTTGATCATTTTAGGCAATTGCTAGTCTAATTCGATTGGAATCGAGCCAATGAAAAGTGGCATTCGATTTCATGATAACTTCGGGTTTGATCGTTTTCGAAAAATTACTTGTCTAATTCGGTTGGAATCAAGCCAATGTAAAGTTGTTTTCAATTTCATGATAACTTCGGGTTTGATCATTTTCGGCAAATTGCTTGTCCAATTCGATTGGAATCGAGCCAATGAAAATTTGTTTTCGATTTCATGATAACTTTGGGTTTGTTCCTTTTTTTGAGAAATGCTAGGCTAATTCTATTCGAATCGAGCCAATGAAAAGTGGTTTTTGATTACATGATAACTTCGGGTTTGTTTTTTTTCGTGAATTGCTAGTCTAACTCGATTGGAATTGAGCCAATGAAAAGTGGTTAATGATTTCATGAAAACTTCGGGTTTGATTGTTTTCGGTGAATTGCTAGTCTAATTCGATTGGAATCGAGCCAATGAAAAGTTGTTTTGATTTCATGATAACTTCGGGTTTGATCATTTTCGACTGCTAGTCCAATTCGATTGGAATCGAGCCAATGAAAAGTGGATTTTCATTTCATGATAACTTCGGGTTTGATCGTTTTTGGTGAATTGCTAGTCTAATTCGATTGGAATCGAGCTAATGCAAAGTGATTTTGTTTTCATGATAACTTCCGGTTTGTTCGTTTTTGGCGAATTGCTAGTCTAATTAGATTAGAATCGAGCCACTGAAAAGTGGCTTTCCATTTCATGATAATTTCGGGTTTGTTCATTTTTGGAGAAATGCTAGTCTAATTCGATTGGAATCAATCCAATGAAAAGTGGTTTTTGATTTCACGATAACTTCACGTTTGTTCATTTTTTGCGAATTGCCAGTCTAATTCTATTGGAATCGAGCCAGTGAAAAGTGGTTTTTGATTTCATGATAACTTCGGGTTTGATCATTTTCGTAAAATTACTGGTCTAATTCGGTTGGAATCGAGCCAATGTAAAGTGGTTTTCAATTTCATGATAACTTCGGGTTTGATCATTTTCGACAAATTGCTAGTCTAATACGATTGGAATCGAGCCAATGAAAATTTGTTTTTGATTTCATGATAACTTCGGGTTTGTTCCTTTTTGGAGAAATGCTAGTCTAATTCGATTAGAATCGAGCCAATGAAAAGTGGTTTTTGATTTCATGAGAACATCGACTTTGTTCATTTTTAGTGAATTACTAGCCTAATTCGATTGGAATCGAGCCAATGAATAGTGGTTTTTGATTTCATGATAACTTCAGTTTTGATCTATTTTGGCGAATTGCCAGTCTAATTTGATTGGAATGTAGCCAATGAAAAGTGGTTTTGATTTCATGATAACTTCGGATTTGTTCGTTTTCTGCTAATTGTTAGTCTAATTATATTGGAATCGAGCCAATGAAAAGTGGTTTTTGATTTCACGATAACTTCGGGTTTGATCATTTTCGACGAATTGCTAGTCTAATTCAATTGGAATAGAGCCAATGAAAAGTTGTTTTGATTTCATGATAACTTCGGGTTTGATCATTTTCAGCAAATTGCTAATCTAATTCGATTGGAATCGAGCCAATGATAAGTGGTTTTTCATTTCATGATAACTTCGGGTTTGATCTTTTTCGGTGAATTGCTAGTCTAATTCGATTGGAATCGAGGTAATGAAAAGTGTATTTGATTTCATGATAACTTCGGGTTTGTTCATTTTTGGAGAAATGCTAGTCTAATTCGATTGGAATCAATCTAATGAAAAGTGGTTTTTGATTTCACGATAACTTCGCGTTTGTTCATTTTTTGCCAATTGCCAATCTAATTCGATTGGAATCGAGCCAGTGAAAAGTGGTTTTGATTTCATGACAACTTCGTGTTTGATCATTTTAGAAAAATTACTGGTCTAATTCGGTTGGAATTGAGCCAATGTAAAGTGGTTTTCGATTTCATGATAACT
>NW_019266267.1:0-7852 GCF_002742605.1 Olea europaea var. sylvestris
TAAGGTTTTACCACAAGGTTTGTACACACCTTTACCTACACCTAGTGAGCCTTGGGTTGATATCTCGATGGACTTTGTTTTGGCTTTACCTAGGACTAAAAGAGGTTGGGATTCTATTTTTGTGGTTGTAGATAGGTTTAGCAAAATGGCACATTTTATGCCATGTCACAAAACTGACAATGCCACGAACATTGCTGACTTATTCTTTAGAGAGATTGTGCGTTTACATGGGGTTCCTAGAAGCATAGTGTCGGATCGGGATGTCAAATTTTTGAGTCACTTTTGGAGATTTTTGTGGGGTAAGTTAGGCACTAAGTTACTATTTTTCACAACTTGTCATCCACAAACAGATGGGCAAACTGAGGTAGTGAATAGAACTATAACACAATTGTTACGCACAGTAATCAATAAAAATTTGAAGAGTTGGGAGGAGTGTCTACCATTTGTTGAATTTGCATACAATCGAGTTGTTCACTCTACTACGTCATATTCTCTATTTGAAATTGTATATGTGTAGAACCCCAAATAATTCTAGACACCTTAGTGGTACTAAGACATGAATATTGGATGATTAAAGCATACTTCAGACTTTTAGTCTCATTTGAGACCCATTTTCAGCATAGGAAACATTCGATTTGGAAAATGATATCAAAATTTTAGCTATTTGAGTTAGCTTTCCAACACATTTTGAATCACCTCAATTGGATATCGGGAGAAGAAGTTATGATGGAAACACTGAAGGCTGTGAAGTGTCAACTGGACTACAACCGGTCGACCGAAACTGCCTGAAATGAAAATTCTCGTTTTTCTCTAGAATTTAAATATTTATTTTCACCAATTATTTTCTCAAAGGACCACCCACATTTTTGGCAATAAAAACCCCCACTAAATTGAAGCATTTAACCTCAAACTTAAATGGCACCCATGTTTTCTTTCTTAAATGAAATTTGACCCTTCATTTGCTTTAAGTTATGGGATATTTACCTATAAATAGAGACCTCATTTCACTCATTTTCTCTCACACCAAAAGCAAGAGCTTTTACATACTAAAGAAAGAGTTTCCAAGAGAGAAAAAGAGAGGGAGGAAAACTATTTTTCCTAGAAGTTTAAGAAATGTTTTCAAGCATCAATTCTCAACGGTTTTCAAACATCCAAGGAGTGCATTTCTTTCAACGTCCAAGTTTCATCGAAGTTTTCAATCCAAGTTTTCAAAGTTTCAAAAGCATCAATCAAGGTAGGTAGAGGTGTAATGTGTTTAATCATGTTAAGTTATAACTTTCGATTCATGTTAATGTTTGTATGTCAAATGGTACTCCGGTACGGCATATCCCTCTATGTTAATGGTTGGATGTCAAATGGCACTCCGGTAAGGCATACCCCTCTATGTGGAAGAAATGTTCGTATGTCAAATGGTGCCCTCGGGTACGACATACCCCTTCATGTCAAATGGTGCCTCCAAGTACGGCATGTATGAAAAGTTATAAAGTTAATATTTTGAAATGTATAGCTTGATCACGAATGCACCTATGACACCTATTTAGTTTTTCAACTCACGGGTTTAGTCCCATCTCTACAGATTGAAGGAATTCTACCTCGGGCATGGATGGAGGAGAAGATGGAGAGTGACGTAACGAGCCCATGGAAATTCGGTGAATAAGTGATTTGGATTTATTTTATGAAATGTTTTCCAATGTTATTTCTTTAAAGTTTTGAATAACGTAGAATGCGAAAACAAGTTATGTTTTCTTCAAATAAATTACATTTTGTTGTTTTGAAAAATGATTAAGTGTTTTTGTTTAAAGTATTTGAAGTGCTGTTATTTAAATTATTATCCGAAGATGTAAGCTTCCGCTAAAACGTATACACTTGTTACTAAACCACCAGTTAAGCTAAGTAAAGTAAGTAGCGTTCTGGTCCACTAGGGGTCGGGGCGTTACAGCGTGGTAACAGAGCAAGGTTTAGCTGGTTCTGTAGACCAAGTATGTTTTTTTTTAAGTAAAAGGAAAATGAAAAGTTAAAGGTATTCCATGGCATCGTGCATCCATCCATCAACCTCATCCTATGGCCTAGGTATGTTCATGTTTAAAGTTAATGATTATGTTTATGTTATGATGCTTTGATATGATTTAGAGATGTGTTATTTAAAGATATGTAATGGACTTGGGCAAAAGCTAAGGGCTTAAAGGGAATTGTATGATATAAAAGTTTATATATTTGCATGTTTTCTTTAAGCAAAGAAAAAGTATGATGTATTTGAAAATGCAATAGATATGGCTCGTAGAACAGCTAGGGCATATAGCGAAGCATTGAACCGTAGAATTGCTATTCATTCCTATGAAAATGGCTTGGGCATATAGAGAAGCATTGAACCGTAGAATTGCTATTCATTCCTATGAAAACTATGTAACTGATCCGACCCGAACGCGTAGCGAACATGTGTATGACATCTATGAGAGATGCATGATAGTGGTTAACGCTGGAATGGAGATCACGCATATTGAGGCCATAAATAACCTCATACACTCCCTCCCACCTCAATGGGGAGATATGGGAGTCACGGTTAGAGATGAAATGTTAGAAGGCAACCCAAACCTATTCGAGTTTGAGAGGTATTGCCATGCCCTGATTGATTTGTGGGATGATGTAATCCATGAGGAGCCTGAGGAAAAACCTTTAGCTGAGGAAGAAGATCACGAAGAAGAACCCGAGGATGATTTAGAGAATGATCCTGAGCCTGAGCCACAGGTTGAGACGGATATAGAGTCCGAACCTAAGGCGAAAGACTCCTCCGAAGAGGAAGCTCCACCAAAGAAGATCCGTAGAACTTATAGGGATTAGATTTAAATCCTTGTAATAGCTTCCTATATGTTAAGAAATAAAATACTATCTTCTTTGCTTTAGTATTTGAAGAATGAAACTAATAAGAACCATATGTTTTGTCTAAAGGAAATGGCGCACAAACCAAAACTTGATAAGAGACCTCCTCCGACCGGTTCAAGACCAAGGCAGGCGAAACCCGAACCAAGCTCAATCCCTACCACTAGCTCCTAATGTTCTAAATCATGCTTCAGTGGTCGACCAATTTCGAAGGCACAAGCCCCTACCTTCAACGGAGCAGCTGATCCACTTGCAACCAAAGAGTGGCTTCGCAAGTTGGAGCATATATTCCGATTGATAGGGTGCACAGACGCTCAGAAAGTTCAGTGTACTGAGTTCATGTTCTTCGGTGATGCAAGTCACTGGTGGGACTCAATGTCAAGGACAAGGACCCATAAGCAATAAGCAGAATTGACTTGGGAACAATTCAAAGGGGAAGTAATGGACAAGTACTTTCCCCAGTCCTTAAGGGATCACAAAGAAAGTGAATTCCTCCCACTCAAGCAAAAGACTATGTCCCTGACTGAGTATGAGAGGAAGTTTGATCAACTTTCAAGGTATGCTCCACATCTGGTGGATACGAAAGATAAGAAGGTACGAAGGTTTGAACAAGGGCTGAACTCGGATATAAGCATGATACTTATGTCCCATCGCTTCACCACATACCGTGAAATACTAGAAAGAGCTCATGCTATTTGGTACCAGAAGACTAGCGCCAAACAACATGGTCAACTGTTCAATCAACCGGACAAAGGTAACATGGAAAAGAGGAAATGGAATGACCAGAACCAGAAAGGGAAAGCATGAGTTTTTGCATAGACTCAACAGGATGCAGAGGAAAACTCTAATGTCATAGCAGGTACTCTACTGATAGCCAATACATCTGCTTATGTATTGTTTGATTCAGGAGCTACACACTCCTTTGCTTCAACAACTTTTATGGCTAAATCTAGTATTACCTATGATAAGTCGGAAGGTACATTAGAAGTTAGTATTCCTTCGGGCAACCCTTTGAATACTGATAGAATAGTCAAGTTAGTAACTATCAAAGTTGAAGGAAAACTAATGGAAGCGAACATATACATGATAGAAATGAAGGATTTTGATGTAATACTAGGCATGGATTGGTTAGGCCACCATCCAATGTAAGGAAATGGAAGTATCATTTCAGAAACCAGGAGAGAAACCATTTTCACTGCTTGGAATGAAGACAAAATCCCTTATTCGACTAGTATTGGCTTTACAAGCTGAGAAGATGTTGAGAAAAGAAACATGTCAAGGATATCTAGTAAGTATCTCAGGAGGGAAACAAGAGACGATAAGGGTTGAAGATGTACCTGTAGTACGGGAATTCATAGATGTGTTTCCAGAAGATCTATCTGGTATTCCACCCGATAGACAAGTGGAATTCACCATAGACCTAATTCCCAGGGCGGCACTAGTATCTAAGGCCCCATACCGAATGGCCCCAAAGGAACTACAAGAATTAAAGAAGCAGTTGCAAGAACTCCTAGATATGGGCTTCATACAACCAAGTGTATCTCCATGGGGTGCGTCGGTGTTGTTTGTAAAGAAGAAAGATGGAAGCATGAGGATGTGCATCGATTATAGGGAGATAAATCGATTAACCATCAAGAATAAGTACCCACTCCCGAGGATCGAGGATCTGTTAGGTCAACTGAAAGCAGCTAAGGTATTTTCCAAGATCGACTTATGATCGGGATACCATCAATTGAAATTAGAGACAAAAGATATACATAAGACAGCTTTTAGAACTCGATATGGACACTACGAGTTTATGGTGATGCCGTTTGGGCTAACCAATGCGCCTGCAGTGGTCATGGACCTGATGAATCAAGTGTTTCATCAATACTTGGATAAGTTTGTCATAGTCTTCATCGATGACATTCTGATATATTCCAAGAGTAAGGAGCAACATGAAGAGCACTTGAGAATAGCCTTAGAGGTATTACACAAGGAGAAGCTGTATGCCAAATTCAAGAAGTGTGAGTTTTGGCTTGAACGAGTTGGATTTCTTGGACATATAGTCACTGCCCAAGGGATTGAGGTAGATCCAACGAAAGTGGAAGCAGTAACCAACTGGAAAGCACCAACTAATGCTGGCAAAGTACGAAGTTTTCTAGAATTGGCTGGATATTATAGGAAATTCATAGAAGGATTCTCCAAAATAGCTTGACCAGTGATGCAGCTTACAAGGAAGGGAGTAAAATTCCAATGGACAGAAAAATGCGAACAAAGTTTCCAAGAACTTAAGCAGAAGTTGATATCAGCACCTGTATTAACAATACCTGAAGGTACGGAAGGGTTTGTTATATACAGTGATGCATTCAAGCAAGGATTGGGATGTGTACTAATGCAGAATGGAAAAGTGATAGCCTATGCTTCAAGACAATTAAAGAAACATGAGCAGAACTACCCGATGCATGATTTAGAATTTGCAGTGGTAGTACACGCTTTGAAGATATGATGACACTACTTGTATGGATGGAAGTGTGATATCTACACAGATCACAAAAGTCTCAAGTATTTCTTCACACAGAAGGAATTGAATATGAGACAAAGACGATGGTTGGAATTGGTGAACGATTACGACTGCACTATTCACTACCATTCGGGTAAGGCTAATGTTGTGGCCGACGCTCTAAGTAGAAAATCAATGGGACAATTGACGTCACTACCCACCTCTCAAGTGGAGTGAGTCAAGGACTTGGAAAAGTTGTAGATCGAAGTGGTTACACACTAGGACAAGTTACTGCTCGTCTAGGAGCTTTAATAATTCGACCTACTCTTAGAGATCGAATATAGAAGCACAAAATAAAGACTCATTTTTGCAGAAGATTAAGAATGAAGTTGGTACCAATAAGAAAAAGGACTTTGGAATAGCTGAGGATCAAGCACTGATACTTAGAGGAAGAATTGGCGTGCCTAAGGATGAAGCCTTGAGAAACGAGATATTAAAAGAAGCTCATTCCACCCCGTACACCGCACACTTTAGTTTACACTTTGTCACGTGACATTACCCTGTTGGACAGTTTAAATTTCAAATCCTTTTCCCAACCAATTGACACTTGACAACAACGCTAGTGTCAAACAACGGGTCAAAAATCAGTGTACAAATAGCAAAGTTCAATCGCTAAGAACTTTGATGCATGTACACTATGGTGTACACTTTAGCTTACACATTGCCACGTAACATTATCCTGTTCGATAGTTTAAATTTCAAATAGTTTTTCCATCCAATTGACACTTGACAACAATGCAATTGTCAAACAACGTGTCAAAAATCAGTGTACAAATAGCAAAGTTCAATCGATACGAACCTTGCTACATGTACACCATGGTGTACACACTTTAGTTTACACTTTGCCACGTGACATTACCCTACCAGACAGATTAAATTTCAAACAATTTTTTCATCCAATTGACACTTGACAACAATGCAAGCGTCAAACAACGTGTCAAAAATCTGCGTACAAATAGCAAAGTTCAATCAGTAAGAATCTTGCGACCTGTGCACTATGGTGTACACTTTAGTTTACACTTGCCACATGACATTACCTTGTTGGACAGTTTAAATTTAAAATAGTTTTCCATCCAATTGACACTCGATAACAATGCAAGTGTCAAACAACGTGTCAAAAATCAGTGTACAAATAGCGAAGTTCAATCGGTAAGAACCTCGCTATATGTAAACTATGGTATACACATTAGTTTACACATTGCCACGTGACATTACCCTGTTGGACAGTTCAAATTTCAAACAATTTTCCCATCCAATTGACACTTGACCACAATGCATGTTTCAAACAACGTGTTAAAAATAAGTGTACAAATAGCAAAGTTCATTTGGAAAGAACCTTGTGACATGTACACCATGGTATACACTTTAGTTTACACTTTGTCACATGTCATTACCATGTTGGACAGTTTAAATTCCAAATAGTTTTCACATACAATTGACACTTGGCAGCGCTGCAAGTGTCAAACAACGTGTCAAAAATCATTGTACAAATAGCAAAGTTCAATCGGTAAGGACCTTGCTACATGTACACTTTGGTGTACACTTTAGTTTACACTTTGTCACGTGACATTACCCTGTTAAACAATTTAAATTTCAAACAATTTTCCAATCCGATTGACACTTGACAACATTGCAAGTGTCAAACAACGGGTCAAAAATTAGTGTACAAATAGCCAAGTTCAATCGATAAGAACTTTGCTACATGTACACTATGGTGTACACTTTAGCTTACACTTTGCCATGTGACATTACCCTATTGGAAAGTTTAAATTTCAAATAGTTTTTCCATCCAATTGACACTTGACAACAACCCAAGTGTCAATCAACGTATCAAAAATTAGTGTGCAAATAGCAAAGTTCAATGGGTAAGAACCTTGCTAAATGTACACCATGGTATACATACTTTAGTTTACACTTTGCCACGTGACATTACCCTTTCAGACAGATTAAATTTCAAGTAGTTTTCTCATCCAATTGACACTTGACAACAATTACAAATAGCAAAGTTCAATCAGTAAGAACCTTGCGACATGTACACTATGGTGTACACATTAGTTTACTCTTGCCATGTGACATTACCCTGTTGGAATTTTAAGTTTCAAACACTTTTCACATCCAATTGACACATAACAATAATGTAAGTGTCAAACAATGCGTCAAAAATTAGTGTACAAATAGCAAAGTTCAATCGGCAAGAACCTTGCTACATGTACACTATGATGTACACTTTAGCTTCACTTCGCCATGTGACATTACCCTATTGGACAGTTTAAATTTCAAATAGTTTTCTCATCCAATTGACACTTGACAACAATATAATTGTCCAACAATGTGTCAAAAATAAGTGTACAAATAGCAAAGTTCAATCGGTATGAATCTTGCGAGATGTACACTATAGTGTACACTTTAGCTTACACTTTGCCATGTGTCATT
>NW_019266268.1:0-7849 GCF_002742605.1 Olea europaea var. sylvestris
TAGCAATTCGTCGAAAATGATCAAGCCCGAAGTTATCATGAAATCAAAAACCACTTTTCATTGGCTCGATTCCAATCGAATTATGAAATCAAAAACTACTTTTCATTTGCTTGATTACAATTGAATTAGACTAGCAATTTGCCGAAAATAATCAAACCCGAAGTAATCACGAAGTCAAAAACCACTTTTCATTGGCTCGATTCCAATCAAATTAGACTAGCAATTTTTCGAAAACGATCAAACCCGAACTTATCATGAAATCGAAATCCACTTTTCATTGGCTCGAATCCAATTGAATTAGACTAGCAATTCGTCGAAATTGATCAAACCCGAAGTTATAATGAAATCAAAAATCACTTTTCATTGGCTCGATTCCAATAGAATTAGACTAGTAATTCGCTGAAAATGAACAAACCTGAAGTTATCATGAAATCAAAAACCACTTTTCATTAGCTCGATTCCAATTCAATGAGACTTGCAATTCGCCAAAAATGAACAAACCCGAATTTATCATGAAATCAAAAACTACTTTTCATTCGCTCGATTCCAATCGAATTAGACTAGCATTTCGTAAAAAATGAACAAACCCGAAGTTATCATGAAATCAAAAACCACTTTTCATTGGCTCGATTCCATTCGAATTAGACTAGCAATTCGCAAAAAATGAACTAACCCAAAGTTATCATGAAATCAAAAACCACTTTTCATTGGCTCGATTCCAATCGAATTACACTAGCAATTCGCCAAAAACAAACAAACCCGAAGTCATCCTAAAATCAAAATCTACTTTTCATTGGCTTGATTCCAATCGAATTAGACTGGCATTTTGCAAAAAATGAACAAAGCCAAAGTTATCATGAAATCAAAAACCCCTTTCCATTGGCACGATTCCAATCGAATTATACTAGCAATTAGCCGAAAACGAACATACCCGAAGTTATCACTTAATCAAAAACCACTTTTCATTAGCTCGATTCCAATCATATTGGAATAGCAATTCTCTAAAAAATGAACAAATTCAAAGTCATCATGAAATCAAAAAATACTTTTCATTGGCTCTATTCCAATCAAATTAGACTGGCATTTCACAAAAAATGAACAAACCCGAAGTTATCATGAAATCAAAAACCACATCTCATTGGCTCAATTCCAATTGAATTAGACTTGCAATTTTTCGAAAACGATCAAACCCGAAGTTATCATGAAATCGAAAGACACTTTTCATTGGCTCGAATCCAATTGAATTAGACTAACAATTTTTCGAAAATGATCAAACCCGAAGTTATCATGAAATTGAAAGCCACTTTTCATTGGCTCGAATCCAATCGAGTTAGACTAGCAATTCGTCGAAAATGATCAAGCCCGAAGTTATCATGAAATCAAAAACCACATTTCATTAGCTCGATTCCAATCAAATTATGAAATCAAAAACTACTACTTTCATTTGCTCGATTACAATCGAATTAGATTAGCAATTTGCCGAAAACAATCAAACCCGAAGTAATCTCGAAGTCAAAAACCACTTTTCATTGGCTCGATTCCAATCAAATTAGACTAGCAATTTTTCGAAAACGATCAAACTCGAACTTATCATGAAATCGAAATCCACTTTTCATCGGCTCGAATCCAATTGAATTAGACTAGCAATTCGTCGAAACTGATCAAACCCGAAGTTATCATGAAATCAAAAATCACTTTTCATTGGCTCGATTCCAATTCAATGAGACTTACAATTCGCCAAAAATGAACAAACCCGAATTTATCATGAAATCAAAAACTACTTTTCATTCGCTCGATTCCAATCGAATTAGACTAGCATTTCGTAAAAAATGAACAAACCCGAAGTTATCATGAAATCAAAAATAACTTTTCATTGGCTCGATTCCATTCGAATTAGACTAGCAATTCGCAAAAAATGAACTAACCCGAAGTTATCATGAAATCAAAAACCACTTTTCATTGGCTCGATTCCAATCGAATTAGACTAGCAATTCACCAAAAACAAACAAACCCAAAGTCATCCTAAAATCAAAATCTACTTTTCATTGGCTTGATTCCAATCGAATTAGACTGGCATTTTGCAAAAAATGAACAAATCCGAAGTTATCATGAAATCAAATACCCCTTTCCATTGGCACGATTCCAATCGAATTAGACTAGCAATTAGCCGAAAACGAACATACCTGAAGTTATCATGAAATCAAAAACCACTTTTCATTGGCTCGATTCCAATCGAATTGGAATAGCAATTCTCCAAAAAATGAAGTAATTCGAAGTCATCATGAAATCAAAAACTACTTTTCATTGGCTCTATTCCAATCAAATTAGACTGGCATTTCACAAAAAATGAACAAACCCAAAGTTATCATAAAATAAAAAACCACATTTCATTGGCTAGATTCCAATTGAATTAGACTAGCAGTTTGCCAAAAATGAATAATCCTGAAGTTATCATGAAATCAAAAACCACTTTTCATTGGCTCGATTCCAATCGAATTAGACTAGCAATTTACCAATGACGAACAAACTCGATGTTATCATGAAATCAGAACCCACTTTTCATTTGCTGGATTCCAATCGAATTAGACTAGCAATTTACCAATGACGAACAAACTCGATGTTATCATGAAATCAAAACCCACTTTTCATTTGCTCGATTCCAATCGAATTAGATTAGCGTTTCGCCAAAAACGAACAAACTCGGAGTTCTAATGAAATCAAAAACCACTTTTCATTGGCTCGATTCCAATCGAATTAGACTAGCAATTTTTTGAAAACGATGAAACCCAAAGTTATCATGGAATCGAATGCCACTTTTCATTGGCTCGATTCCAATCGAATTAGACTAGTAATTCGCCAAAAACGAACAAACCCGAAGTTATCATGAAATCAAAAACCACTTTTCATTGGCTCAATTCCAATCGAGTTATACTAGCAATTTTTCGAAAGCAATCAAACCCGAAGTTATCATGAAATCGGAAGCCATTTTCATTGGCTCGATTCCAATCGAATTAGACTGGTAATTCCCTGAAAATGATAAAACTAGAAGTTATCATAAAATCAAAAACCACTTTTTGTTCGCTCGATTCCAATCGAATTAGACTAGCAATTAGTCCAAAACGAACAAAGCCAAAGTTATCATGAAATCAAAAAGCCACTTTTCATTAGCTCGATCCCAAACGAATTAGGCCAGCAATTCGTCGAAACTGATGAAACCCGAAGTTATCATGAAAATGAGAACCACTTTTCATTGGCTCGATTCGAATCGAACCAGACTAGCAATTCGCCAAAAATGAACGAACCCGAAGTTATCATGAAATCAAAAACCACTTTTCATTGGCTCGATTCCATTCGAATTAAACTAGTAATTTGACAAACACAATCAAACTCGATGTTATCTTGAAATCAAAATCCAGTCATGAAATTAAGAACCACTTTTCATTGGCTCGACTCCAATCGAATTAGACTAGCAATTTCCGAAAATGATCAAATCCGAAGTTATCGTGAAATCAAAACCACTTTTCATTGGCTCGATTCCAATCGAATTAGACTAGCAATTCACCAAAAAATGAACAAACCCGAAGCAATCATGAAATCAAAAACCACTTTTCATTCGGTCGATTCCAATCGAATTACACTAGCAATTCGCCAAAAGCGAACAAACCCGAAGTTATCATGAAATCAAAAACCACTTTTCATTGGCTTGATTCCATCCGAATTATGAAATCACAAACCACTTTTCATTTGCTCGATTCCAATCGAATTAGACTAGTAATTGGCCGAAAACAACCAAAGCCGAAGTTATCATGAATTCGAGAACCACTTTTCATTGGCTCGATTCCAATTGAATTAGACTAGCAATTTTTATAAAATGATCGAACCCGAAGTTATTGTGAAATTGAAAGCCCCTTTTCATTGGCTCAAATCCAATTAAATTAGACTAGCAATTCGTTAAAAATGAACAAGCCCGAAGTTATCATGAAATCAAAAGCCACTTTTCATTGGCTCGATTCGAATCGAACTAGACTAGCAATTCTCCAAAAACGAACGAACCTGAAGTTATCATGAAATCAAAAGCCACTTTTCATTGGCTCGATTCCATTCGAATTAGACTAGTAATTTGAAAAACACGAACAAACTCGATGTTATCATGAAATCAAAAACCAGTCAAGAAATCAAGAACCACTTTTCATTGGCTCGATTCCAATCGAATTGGACTAGCAATTTTCGAGAATGATCAAATCTGAAGTTATCATGAAATCAAAACCACTTTTCATTAGCTCGATTCCAATCGAATTAGACTAGCAATTCGCTGAAAATGATCAAACCCGAAGTTATCATGAAATCAAAAACCACTTTTTCATTGGCTCGATTCCAATGGAATTAGACAAGCAATTAGGCCAAAATGAACAAATCCAAAGTTATCATGAAATCAAAAACCAGTTTTCATTGGCTCGATTCCAATCGAATTAGACTAGAATTTCGCCAAAAATGAACAAACTCGAAGTTATCATGAAATCAAAAATCAGTTTTCATTGGCTCGATTTCAATCGAATTAGACTAGCAATTTGCCAAAGACGAACAAACCCGATGTTATCATGAAATCGAACACCACTTTTCATTGGCTCGATTCCAAAAGAATTGGACTAGCAATTCGTCGAAAATGATCGAACCCGAGGTTATCATGAAATCAAAAACCTCTTTTCATTGACTCGATTCCAATCAAATTAGACTGGCATTTCGCCAAAAACGATCAAAACTGTAGTTATCATGAATTCGAAAACCACTTTGCTTTGGCTCGATTCCAATCAAATTAGACTGTCAATTTTTCGAAAACTTTCAAACCCAAAGTTATCATGAAATCGAAAGCCAATTTTCAATGGCTCGATTCCAATCGAATTAGACTAGCAATTCACCAAAAATGATCAAACCTGAAGTTATCATGAAATAAAAAATCACTTTTCATTGGCTCAATTCCAATCGAATTAGACTACCAATTCGCCGAAAATGATCAAACACGAAGTTAACATGAAATCAAAAAGCACTTTTCATTGGCTCGATCCTAATCGAATTAGACTAGCAATTAGCCGAAAAGGAACAAACCCGAAGTTATCATGAAATCAAAAACCACATTTCATTGGCTCGATTCCAATCAAATTAGACTAGCAATTTTTCGAAATCCATCAAACCCGAAGTTATCATGAAATTGAAAGCCACTTTTCATTGGCTCAATTCCAATCGAATTACTTGCAATTCGCCGAAAATGTTCAAACCCGAAGTTATCATGAAATCAAAAAGCATTTTTTGGCTCAATTCCAATCGAATTAGACTAGCGATTAGCCGAAAATGAACAAACAGGAAGTTATCATGAAATCAAAAACCACTTTTCATTGGCTCGATTCCAATCAAATTAGACTAGCAATTTTCAGAAACGAGCAAACTCGAAGTTATCATGAAATGGAAAGCCACATTTCATTGGCTCAATTCCAATCGAATTAGACTAGCAATTCGTCGAAAATGATAAAACCCGAAGTTATCATGAAATCAAAACTCACTTTTCATTGGCTCGATTCCAATCGAATTAGACTAGCAATTAGCTGAAAACGAACAAACCTGAAGTTATCATGAAATCAAAAATCACTTTTCATTGGCTAGATTCCAATCGAATTAGAATAGCAATTCGTCAAAAATGATCAAACTTAAAGTTATCATGAAATCAAGAACCACTTTTAATTGGCTCGATTCCAGTCGAATTAGACTAGCAATTTCCGATAATGACCAAATCCGAAGTTATCATGAAATCAAAACCACTTTTCATTGGCTCGATTCCAATCGAATTCGACTAGGAATTCGCAGAAAACAAACAAACCCGAAGTCATCTGTAAATCAAAAACTACATTTCACTGGCTCAATTCCAATCGAATTAGACTGGCATTTTGTAAAAAATTAACAAACGCAAAGTTATCAGGAAATCAAAAACCACTTTTCATTGGCTCGATTCCAATCGAATAAGACTAGTAATTAGCCGAAAACGAACAAACTCGAAGTTATCATAAAATCAAAATCCACTTTTCATTTGTTCGATTCCAATCAAATTAGACTAGCAATTTTTCAAAAATGAGCAAACCCGAAGTTATCATGAAATCGAAAGCCACTTTTCATTGGCTCGATTCCAATTGAATTAGACCAGCGATTCGTCGAAAATGATCAAACCCGAAGTTATCATGAAATCAAAACCCACTTTTCATTGGCTCGATTCCAATCGAATTAGACTAGCAATTATCCGAAAACGAACAAACCTAATTATCCGAAAACAAACAAACCTGAAGTTATCATGAAATCAAAAACCACTTTCCAGCGGCAAGATTCCAATCGAATTAGAATAGCAATTCGTCGAAAATGATCAAACTCAAAGTTATCATGAAATCAAGAACCATTTTTCAATGGCTCGATTCAAATCGAATTAGACTAGCAATTTTCGAAAATGATCAAATCCGAAGTTATCATGAAATCAAAACCAATTTTCATTGGTTCAATTCCAATCGAATTAGACTAGCAATTCCCCGAAAATGATCAAACCCGAAGTTATCATGAAATCAAAAATCACTTTTCATTGGCTCGATTCTAATGGAATTAGACTAGCAATTCGTCGAAAATGATCAAACCCGAAGTTATCATGAAATCAAGAACCACTTTTAATTGGCTCGATTCCAATCG
The DNA here is from genome assembly GCF_002742605.1 of Olea europaea var. sylvestris. NCBI lineage: Eukaryota > Viridiplantae > Streptophyta > Magnoliopsida > Lamiales > Oleaceae > Olea > Olea europaea. Next base: position 6,718 of record NW_019266268.1, read on the forward strand.
AATTAGGCTAGCAATTCATTAGAAATGATCAAATCCGAAGTTATCATGAAATCAAGAACCACTTTTCATTGGCTCGTTTTCAATCGAATTAGACTAGCAATTTTTCGAAGATGATCAAATCCTAAGTTATCAAGAAATCGGAAGCCACTTTTCATTGGCTCGAATTCAATTGAATTAGACTAGCAATTCGCAAAAAACGAACAAACCCGAAGTTATCATGAAATCAAAAACCACTTTTCATTGGCTCGATTCCAATCGAATTAGACTAGCATTTAGCCAAAAATGAACAATCCCGAAGTTATCGTGAAATAAAAAATGACTTTAAATTGGCTCGATTCCAATTGAATTAGGCTAGCAATTCTCCGAAAATGATCAAACCCAAAGTTCTCATGAAATCAAGAACCGCTTTTCATTGGCTCGATTTCAATCGAATTAGACTGCCAATTTTTGAAAATGATCAAATCAGAAGTTATCTTGAAATCAAAAATCACTTTTCGTTGGCCCGATTCCAATCGAATTAGACTAGCAATTTGTCAAAGACGATCAAACCCGATGTTATCATGAAAGCGAAAACCACTTTTCATTGGCTCGATTCCAATCGATTTAGACTAGCAATTTTTTGAAAACTATTAAACCCGAAGTTATCATGAAATCGAAAGCCACTTATCATTGGCTCGATTCCAATAGAATTAGATCAGCAATTTACCGAAAATGATCAAACCCAAAGTTATCATGAAATAAAAAACACTTTTCATTGGCTCGATTCCAATCGAATTAGACTAGCAATTCACCGAAAATGATCAAACCCGAAGTTATTATGAAATCATAAACCACTTTTCATTAGCTCGATTCCAATCGAATTAGACTAGCAATTAGGTGAAAACGAACAAACCCGACGTTATCATTAAATCAAAAACAACTTTTAATTGGCTCGAATCCAATCGAATTAGACTAGCAATTCACCAAAAACAAACAAACCCAAAGTCATCATAAAATCAAAAGCTACTCTTCATTGGCTCGATTCCAATCGAATTAGACTGGCATTTCGCAAAAAATGAACAAACCTGAAGTTATCATGAAATCAAAAATCACTTTTCATTGGCTCGATTCCAATCGAATTAGACTAGCAATT
>NW_019266269.1:0-1842 GCF_002742605.1 Olea europaea var. sylvestris
TCAATTTTCAATATTTTAGATACATGAACTTCTTTTAGGGTTTTACATTTTTTTTATATCTATATACTATCCAAAAGTATACTTGTTCCAATAGACCATCTTTACTATTTCCTCAATTTTTCCTTTAAATTTTTTTTTTCTTGGAATCAAATGTTACTACAACAAAAATGATCTTTTGTAACACTAAAAAGTCAACACTCCTTAATTGAGTGTTTCTAGATGGGTCAACAGCAACATTTTAACAAGTGAATGTTGTCATTTTTAGCAACATTTTTTATATGCATGTTACCAATGTTACCTTTTGTAACATTTATTGAATGTTGCAAAAAGTTTCTTTTTTACAACATACGTTTGAACATTGCAAAAGACCTTTAGGAATATTTTTTGAACGTTGTAAAATGTTGTTTTTGTTGTAGTGTGCCATCACGCTTCATGCAGTTTATAAAATATAATATTAATGAATTGTCCTTTCAAGACTTGAATTCAAGCTAAAGCATTTAAAGCTGAAGTCAATAAGTAAATGCAATCAAATGAATTATCTTTCAAAGTAATAGTTCGAAATTTCTTTTACGGGGATCTAGATAATATAACTATGCATTTATACATTATCTTTTAGCTTGTTAATTTCTCCCCCTAATGTTGAGAGTAATATCCAATCAAATTGACAATCAGTAAATCACGTTATAAATTATTGCCCGTGAAGGCTCGAGATATCATATAAGTGCTCAAACTAAGTGCAATAAGTATCCACCAAATTAAGAAAAGTTGAAATGAAGCTATCCATGCAGAAATGGAGTGAAACTTGTTAAAGTTTGGGGTCCATCTTAATAAGGTCAACCTTGTTAAGAGGAGTGTCCCAATTCTTTATATATTGGTCATTATTTCGGTATTTTACCGATGTGGGATTATATTCCCTTAACATGCCCCCGCAAGATGGTGGCTCGTTTGAGCAGACCAATCTTGAAATCCGTGTGCTCATTTTTAGAGACTTAATCGGATCGAATCGCTCGTTGGAGCTTAATGGGCTCTGATACCATGTTAAAGTTTGGAGTCCATCTTAATAAGGTCAACCTTGTTAAGAGGAGTGTCCCAATCCTTTATATATTGATCATTATTTCGGTATTTTACCGATGTGGGATTATATTCCCTTAACAAAACTCACGTATCATACGACCCCGTCATCATCCTTCTTAGAGTTTCTTTTTCTATTAGGAAACCCTATTTGATAAGCATGGTTCTTGTAGAATTCAAATGGCTCCTTCTCATCCCCAAATTTCTTACCAATCTTAGGTACAAGAATATTATTTTTTACTCCTACCAATTCATCTTCCAAACAATCATCTTCCACAACCTCTGATGAGTGAACCTCCAAACCTGCGTATAAGCAAATAAATACGTTAACCAAAATAAAAGTATTGCATTGCCTTGGAAAGGTGCATGACATTTTTAAAATCTTACACAATTTGTTTAGGCAAACATCCTACATTTGTGTGTGCATTTGCTTAAAAAAAAGGGGAAATTTGATGTAGGGCACTTTTTCCATGATTGCACATTACTGAGAGGTGCAGGTCAAATGGTTGACATGTGATTAGGTGAAATTTCAATTCATGCTCAAAATATTGCATTGGAATAGGAAAATCCACTTACGTCTCTTCGCATCGCCTTCGTTTAGGTCATCGTAAATTTGTTGTGTTTCCTTATCACTTTGGGTCAGTTTCCCTGCAAAACAGTATAAACAAAACGTATATAACTATCTTGCTTGTATTTACTATGTATATAAATTGTCAATGTAAGAATATCAAAGATTTCAAAAGAGGGGGGGCGCGGGGGGGGGGGGGGGAT
>NW_019266269.1:1998-7844 GCF_002742605.1 Olea europaea var. sylvestris
GGGGGGGGGGGGGGTATCATGAGTGTAGTCATGACCTTCGACTAAGCTAGCATCCATGACGAAAAGCTTCTTCAAAACTCTCCATTTTTCCATCGACGATTTCGGCTGAAAGACGGCTCTGATTCAAACTGCATTGGTCCCGTTCGAGTTGTTGGGAATTTTCTTAATCATGCACAGTGGAAAGTAAAACAAATTTCAAGTCCTACCAAGGATTTGCTTTGTGTTTATGTATAAATTGTACCTTTCTTGAATTCTGCGAACCTTTTTATTGTTCCTTTATTTCAACAATCTTAATCTGTCACCCACAGCTGTCCAATTGTCTAGCTTCCAATAGGAATCCATACAAAGAACAAGATTGAGAGAGATCTAGGGTTTTTTTATTGTGCTAACAAGAAGAATGAAAGTCTCTATAGTTTTTTAACCCTAATTGCTTATTTATGTAAGCCCGAATGAGTTTCACCCATCTACTAACCCAGTCCAATATTTAATTAACACATTTAATTAAATTCAATCCATGAATTAATTAATCAAATTAATTAATTCGAGCCTATTAATAAGCAACACGATTAATTAATTTGTCCAACGCTTGTTAAATTAATTAATTGGTAAATCAGCATCTTTTAGTTCTCTTTTCATGTGTGACTTATTAGGTTCACAATTACGATGCTTGACGACGTGAATTATTATTTTGATTTAATCAAAATTAACAAATTAAATAACTCTTTTAATTTATCACCAATCAATTCACCATCCCAGATTGACATCTAGCAATGTATCAAGGATTAACATGTGAGAGAAAATGTCATGTGGTATGACAAAATCAAACTTGTTCGTTTACAGTGAAACTATAATCCATTCGTCTATATGATGCGAATAATTACGAGATATGAAAATGTGTCGATCTCGATAATCGATCATATCTTTCATTCCCCTACTAAGTCAATATAAGTCTAAACTCCTTTTCGACTTATAAGTACATTTTGGCCAAGGATTTTGTTATCAACTTAACTGAATAAAATGTAGATCATAATCTGATGGATCTTCTATTTGTCATGCATAAACTGCATATGATTCTTGATATACCCGAACAATACAATATTAATGGCCTTTGGTAGAGCAACATCCAACATCATCAAAGTATGACTATCCCCATATAAGGCACTATGATAACCTCAAGTCAAAGGACCAATTCCACTACCGAGATTATTCACTGATACTTAGATAGTTATCCATGTGGAATCTCCCAGTGAGTCTCCAATGTTTTGTTCTATAACCAAACATTCATGTTTTTTTTTTTAAGTGTCACCACACTATAACTTGAAAAATCAGCTAATTACCTCACAAGTAAGAAATGTCACACGTGATGGTCTACGCGTAATAACGATATCCATGTCTCATTATTGCTTACGACTACGACTGATTTAAGATTCGATCATATGGAATTTATATCTCACAATCACAACTCTTTGTGATTAACAAATTACTAAGATTTGAATCTATAGACTCTGTTATTTAATTTAATTTAATTTGATATTAATTAAATAATATATTTGCCATAAAAGTATATCAATTATATATTAAAAGCGTTTATGTCTAAGGTTGATTGGACCTAGTGCATAACACTTACACGAGCTCTCTTCCCTCATGAAGATTTGAAATGGAGGGAAAACGAGGGTGTTACTTCTGGATTCCATCGGTTTCATCTAGGTGACGATGCTCCGTTTCGAATAAAACTCTTTCTCCCGTCATCATAATTGAAGATGAAAAGAAAATGAGGGTTTCCCTGTTTTGAAATTTGGCTTCTTTCATTTTTCTGGATGATTTTTTAAGTCAATTTCTCTTCAAAATATCGCCAACTGTCCATTTGGTAGATCCTAAATGATTATATTATTATAAAAGAATTTTACCTTGCAAAAATATTTCAAGCCAGCCAAAAAAAGGAAATGCAATCTCTTTCCTTTATCACTTTTACTTTCCCTTTTCCTTTTCTCATTTTCGACCTTAGTTTACTTTAAGCCAAATCTTGGCTTCCTTCCAGTTCCTTCAATAGTAACTTCTCATTCAAAAATGATTTCCGTGCATTCATTGTTGATCGAGGAGACTTTCTTGGCTTACTATTTTGATTCACGAGCCCAATTTTGTGTGTTGATATTATCTAATTTAACATATTTACGAAGTTTTAAATAATGAAGAATATAATTGATCTCCTATCCCAGTGAATAGGATAAAAACTTTCTATTATAATGAAGAAAATGCGTACCTAAACTCTTTCCAAACCTAACCTTTTATTTGCAAATCCTTGTTTGGAAGAGATTTTTTAAAAGTCAAGAAAACTCTCCCAAACAAGCTTAATAAGTTCAAACACTTTCAAAAAATTAAATATTAATATTTTATTAATTTCGATTTTTTAGTAAAACATAAAGAATAATAAAGCATTCGATTTGGACAATTAGTTCTTGCTGTTAAGAGTTATTAACATTGTTGAAATAATAGGTTATAGAACCTGGTTCGGTTGATAAAATAAAGAGTAATGCTATATAACATCACTGCCCACAAGCATTCTAAAAGAATAATATTATGTAACCCTACTGAGATTGTAATTCCAGTCTAGATGACACTAGATGATATGTTAAATGAAATATGAAATTTAATGATTTATTTAATTACATCAATCATTTAACATCACATTAACCATATCCAAATTGGGGTTGCAACCCTAATAAGGCTAAATAGAATTACTCGTTTTAAAATGCCATCAATCCAATTAAATGAGTCTCATAACAGCACGTTTAGTTAGACTTATCATCTAATGCCATTACATACCACATATATTGTTGCTCATTATTGTATAATAAATTTATTGGTGTTTTTGGAAAGGAGCAACTAATTGGTAATTAATGAGCATTATATTCATTGATGCTTAATTTGAATTTCTCGTGTCAATCATATTTTTCTTCACACATTCATATCTCTCCCTTAGGCTTGGGATTTTGATTGTAACCAAATCTCCCGAACAAAATCGAATCAGAATGGGAGGTTCTGATCCAGTTTTCGAAAAAATAAATTAGGAACCAGAACCTTAAACTAATAAATGGTGGGGTTTGATTCAGTTCTTGGTTTTGAAACTAGAACCGCGGTACCCGAGTAGAATTAATTTTCATATAATTTTTTACAATTTATAAACTGGATAAAAAAATATAAAACCTAAGAGTAACAATTAGTCTAAAACTCTAATCTCTAACACTAAAAAATAAAGATTGGCTACTTTTTTTACATCTCACCTCACATCAGATTGTTGCATTTCAGAGGCTATTACATGTTAATGTTTACAATTTGAAATTTTTATAAATAAAACATTACAAGCAGGTTGTGGTGTAAGTTGATGTCACAATGTTCATTCTTTACAATTCAAGCTTTTTTACTTTCTTTTATTGTTTTATAGACTTGAGTGTTTTTTGTTTAATTTTTTTTTATTATTATGCATGGCAATTGAATTTGATATATTCATTATTTGTGCTGTATTATACATTTTTATTGTCTTGAGTTTGTGGTTCTCTTTTTAAATATATTTTTTGCGTTTTGTTTCAAACAGAGCAAGTTCAACATGTGGACCATAATTTTTTTGATATTATACAGCTTTGTATCTAATTAGTATTTTTTATGTCAGTTTGCTCTAAGAGTAGAATAATTTAAGTATTGTTCATAATTAAGTTATATGCTCTAGTATGCCTCGCTTATGAATCAAATAAGATTTATTAAGAAAAATATTTTTTTCTCATATTATAATTTAATTTTTGATTTTTTTATCTTCTCATATCTTCCTGGTTTTTTTCCTATCAAATATTTTGCTTCTTGAAGATTTTTTAACTGAATTTTCTCTCTTGCACAAATATTTTCGAGTAGCAACGTATTAGATATATGTACAAAAATGGTCTATGTGAAATATTTATTAAATAAATTTATATAAAAATGTTATGGGTAGAAATGAAATCGAACCGGAACCGACGGTTCGTGTTTGGGTATGGTTTTAATATTTACAAGATCCGAATGATTCCATTTACAAAATACTCAAAGTGTATTAGGTGGTTTCAAATATTGAAATATCCAAACCGACCCACTCGATGCCCAGGTCTACTCTCCTTATATATATAATTCATCTAAAATATATATTCACAAAAATGGTATTCATATGAAAAAAATTAAACTATGTTCCATGAGTTTTGTATAACATTTCAATATATGCTTAAATAGTTTGCTTTGAACAAATTAATCACAATTGACTGCAAAAATATTTCAAACTTTCAAAACGACATTAGCTATATCAACCTTATTTTAGATGATATAAGACTCAAGTTGTTAGGAAAATATGAAATATTTGAAAACTAAAACTATGGAGATTAATATGGTTTTTTTTTTTAAATATAAATGAATCTCTAATATTGTCATAAAGTTCAAAGATATCTCCAATGTTGTCTCGAATTAATCTGCATAAACTATTCCAAAAGCAAAAGTAAATATAAATTTCTTAGGGATAATTGCAGCAGAGGCTCCAAACCTTTCAAACACTAGAAGACTTTCTCCAAACCTTTGATTTGTTGTAACCGTCACCCTAACCTTTTCAAACGTTGCAGGTAAGGCCCCAATGATAGAAAACATCCAATTTATCGTTATTTGACCAAAAATTTGAGTTTGAGGCAAACTAGTAACTTTCTATTTACTAAATTAAATAATTACATTAATTAAATTAAAAAACCCAAAAAAGTGGAAAAGGGAAAAACTGTATCTTCTTATTCTTCTTCCCATCCCTTCCTCCACCTACCCAGCCCCACCATTAAAGCAATGCCCATCAATACCAAACGAGTTTCGCTGTCCAATATCTGGTGCTTTAATAGCGGATCCTATTATAGTATCCTCTGGCCACACTTTTGAATGGAATTGCATTCATGCTTGCATTTCACTCTCCTTTAAACCCAAATTGCCAGATGGTTCCAACCCCGATTTCTCCACCATCATACCCAATCTTGCCTTTAAGTCCACCATCTTCAATTGGTGCCGGACCCATCTCATCGACACACCTAAACCCATTGATTTCTACTCAGTCGAAAAACTCGTCAGTACATTAATTCACCACAATAGTGTAGAGATTGGCACTAAGTTGACTCGGACACCAAGACAGCTGTCGGTAACTAGTTCGAAAGAATTGGTGAAGCCCAGAAACAGGTTCCCCACTCCCTTGCCGCTGAAAACTCTACCCGCTTGTTATTCATCGTCCTCTTCCTCAGATATGGAAATCTTAAATTCTCACTCACTGGAAGATGAAGAATTCACTATGGAACTAAGAATCTAAAATTATTTTATCAAAATCCTTTAAAATCTCATCATGGGCCACTTTTACTGTTACCCCAAACTACCTAAATCTTGTCACCACACTCACACCTAGAGATGTAAATTTGGCTAGACGGCTCGGGGCTCGAAGGGATTGAATTTAGGCTCGGGCCAAGCCCTATTTTGGGGTGCTGGCTAGAGCCCGGGCCAATCCATATGGCTCGTCAAGTCACGCAGGTCGACCTTTTTAGCTACTTTAAGGCAGAATATAGAAACAATGCAGCAAATATAGCTGCCTTAACAAGCGTTATGCCAATTGTAATTTAATTTCAAATTTGAATTTCAGACTTAGTTAAAACAATTATATTTTTTGTTATAAATATGAGTTAAATTTTTCAGTTTCATAACAATTTTCTTCAATCAGTTTTAACTTGCCCCATTTTAATTTGCATTTTAATTTCCCATTTCTTTACTCTAATATTCAGTTTCTTTTACTTTAATATTCAACATCTTTTGTTATA
>NW_019266269.1:23023-24101 GCF_002742605.1 Olea europaea var. sylvestris
TAATTGAGATCAAGTAATTCAATTGATTAATTCGTAACTTTAACAAATGTTGTTTACATAACTCACTTTTTTAATTTGTAAATCATTTATTACTCATAAATAACCTCTTTCAGAGGTGGTTTCCTTATTTTAACTTGGTACAAATATTTAAATTGGATATTAGATACTTTGTTAGATTTATATTGCCTATAATATAGAGTTAAGAACGGATGGACTTTGGGACAATAGATTTATCAATTTTAGTGGCAATTGTTAGCTAACAAGATTGTGGCATACGATATAGGAATATTAAATAAATCTTATCATTTAAGATTTGGATTGCAGGATCTAACTAAGATCGGACGGAAATCATTTACGAGAGAGTTAGAATGGAATTTAATACTTGATTTGGATAGCTTAAAAAGATCACTAAAAAGTTGAGGTCAAAGTAAATAAAAAATTTTAACTATACATTTCATGGGATCTAAAACTTTTTTACTATACATTTCATCAACTTTTATTAAAATCTGCTTAAACTTTTAACAAAAGTTTTGGGAAACAATCCCTTAGTAAGTCTCTCTGCCAACGTATAAATAAGACCCCAATAATTCTGTATTCAACACAAGATGATTTCATAGGATCTATTTATCTCTCATCTATATTCCTAGATTATGGTTATGGAGTTGTAGATACCTTTGGTTGTTTGAGACATACCTACACACTTTGAGTCATGCATATTGTGGGACTATCATGAGATTTTGGACTGAACGATCATTGATCTCATTCGACACTGTCGTACATGTTTAAGATATTAGTATTAGAGCCTAGTTTGATACTCTATATTTCCATTACTTAAAGAGTAAGAAATGATAGAAGTATTCTTTTCTTACTTTGTGTTGTGAGTTGATTTTTTCAATTTGATGGATATACATTAATGTGCAAACAACATGCATGATTGTCCAAAAATATAACTGTACGACGAAATTTTGTGTATTAAAATACAGAAATCGTTACAAATTGTATTTTGATAAATACGAGTGATGTTGGTCTTCTTGTAATTGCAAAATTACAAAAATCCTCTGATTAATGATCTAAATAT
>NW_019266270.1:0-7842 GCF_002742605.1 Olea europaea var. sylvestris
CATTCCGACACCTTCGCGAAAAATGACGAAATTGCCCCCGGCGCGATTTTCTTTTCCGACCTTCGCGAAAAATGACGAAATTAAAACCGACGCGGTATTTGTTTCCGATCAACTTGCCAAATTTCAGCCCATTCAGACACCGTCACGAAAAATGACGAAATTGTCCCCGGCGCGATTTTTGTTTCCGACCTTCGCGAAAAATGACGAAATTGCAACCGGCGCGATATTTGTTTCCGATCAACCTGCAAAATTTCAGCCCATTCAGACACCATCGCGAAAAATGACGAAATTGCCCCCGGCGCGATTTTTGTTTCCGATCAACCTGCCAAATTTCAGTCCATTCTGACACCGTCGCGAAAAATGACGAAATTGCCCCCGGCGCGATTTTTGTTTCCGATCAACCTGTCAAATTTTAGCCATTCCGACACCTTCGCGAATAATGACGAAATTGCCCCCGGCCCGATTTTTGTTTCCGGTCAACCAGCCAAATTTAAGCCCATTCCGACACCGTCGCGAGAAATGACGATATTGCCCCCGGCGCAATATTTGTTTCCGATCAACCTGGCAAATTTCAGCCCATTCCGACACCGTTGCAAAAAATGACGAAATTGCCCCCGGCGCGATTTTTGTTTCCGAACTTCGCGAAAAATGACGAAATTTCAACCGGCTCGATTTTTCTTTCCAAACAATCTGTCAAATTTTAGCCCATTCCGACACCGTCGTGAAAAATGTCGTAATTGCCCCCGGCGCAATATTTGTTTTCGATCAACCTGCCAAATTTCAGCCCATTCCGAAACCGTCGCGAAAAATGACGAAATTGCCCCCAGCGCAGTTTTTGTATCCGATCAACCAGTCAAATTTCAGCCCATTCTGACACCGTCGCGAAAAATGACGAAATTGCCCCCTGTGCGATTTTTGTTTCCGATCAACCTGTCAAATTTCAGCCCATTCCGACACCGACGCGAGAAATGACGAAATTGTCCCCTGGGCGATTTCTGTTTCCGATCAACCTGACAAATTTTAGTACATTCCGACACCTTCGCGAAAAATGACGAAATTGCCCCCTGGCCGATTTTTGTTTCCAGTCAACCAGCCAAATTTAAGCCCATTCCGACACCGTCGCGAAAAATGACGATATTGCCCCCGGCGCAATATTTGTTTCCGATCAACCTGCCAATTTTCAGCCCATTCAGACACCGTCGCGAAAAATGACGAAATTGCCCCCGACGAGATTTTTGTTTCCGATAAAACGTTCTAATTTTAGCCCCTTCCGACACCGCCGTGAAAAATGACGAAATTGCCCCCGACGAGATTTTTGTTTCCGATAAAACGTTCTAATTTTAGCCCCTTCCGACACCGCCGTGAAAAATGACGAAATTGCCCCCGGCGCGATTTTTGTTTCTGATCAACCTGTCAAATTTCAGCCCATTCCGACACCGTCGCGAAAAATGACGAAATTGCCCCCTGCGCGATTTTTGTTTCCGATCAGCCTGCCAAATTTAAGCCCATTCCGACACCGTCACGAAAAATGACAAAATTGCCCCCGGCGCGATTTTTGTTTCCGATCAACCTTTCAAATTTTATCCCATTCCGACACCTTCGCAAATAATGACGAAATTGCCCCCGGCCCGATTTTTGTTTCCGGTCAACCTGCCAAATTTAAGCACATTCTGACACCATCGCGAAAAATGTCGATATTGCCCCCGGAGCAATATTTGTTTCCGATCAACCTGCCAAATTTCAGCCCATTCCGACACCGTCGCGAAAAATGACGAAATTGCCGTCGGCGCAATTTTTGTTTCCGACCTTCGCGAAAAATGACGAAATTGCAACCGGCGCGATTTTTGCTTCCGATCAATCTGTCAAATTTTAGCCCATTCCGGCACCGTCGCGAAAAATGATGAAATTGCCCCCGACGCGATTTTTGTTTCCGATCGACCTGGCAAATTTCAGCCCATTCCGACACCATCGTGAAAAATGACGAAATTGCCCACGGCACGATTTTTGTTTCCGATCAACCTGCCAAATTTCAGCCCATTCTGACACCGTCGCGAAAAATGACGATATTGCCCCCGGCGCGATTTTTGTTTCCGGTCAACCTGCCAAATTTCTGCCCATTCCGACACCGTCGCGAAAAATGACGATATTGCCCTCGACGCAATAATTGCTTCCGATCAACCTGCCAAATTTCAGTCCATTCCGACACCGTCGCGAAAAATGACGAAATTGCCCCCGACGTGATTTTTGTTTCCGATCAACCTGTCAAATTTTAGCCCATTCCGACACCATCGCGAAAAATGACGATATTGCCCCTGGCGCAATATTTGTTTCCGATCAACCTGCCAAATTTCAGCCCATTCAGACACCGTCGCGAAAAATAACGAAATTACCCCCGGCGCGATTTTTGTTTCCGTCTAATCTGTCAAATTTTAGCCCATTCCGACACCTTCGCGAAAAATGACGAAATTGCCCCCCGCACGATTTTTGTTTCCGATCAACCTGTCAAAATTTAGCCCATTCCGACACCTTCGCGAAAAATGACGAAATTGCCCCCGGCGCGATTTTCTTTTCCGACCTTCGTGAAAAATGACGAAATTAAAACCGACGCGATATTTGTTTCCGATCAACATGCCAAATTTCAGCCCATTCAGAAACCGTCGCGAAAAATGACGAAATTGCCCCCGGCGCGATTTTTGTTTCCGACATTCGCGAAAAATGACGAAATTGCCCCCGACGCGATTTTTGTTTCCGATCAACTTGCCAAATCTGAGCCCATTCCGACACTTTCGCGAAAAATGACGAAATTGCCCGCTGCACGATTTTTGTTTCCGATCAACCTGCCAAATTTCAGTCCATTCTGACACCGTCGCGAAAAATGACGAAATTGCCCCCGGCGCGATTTTTGTTTCCGACCTTCGCGAAAAATGACGAAATTGCAACCGGCGCGATATTTTTGCGATCAACTTGCCAAATTTCAGCCCATTCAGACACCGTCGCGAGAAATAACGAAATTACACCCGGCGCGATTTTTCTTTCCGATCAACCTGTCAAATTTTAGCCCATTCCGACACCTTCACGAAAAATGACGAAATTGCCCCCGGCCCGATTTTTGTTTCCGGTCAACCTGCCTAATTTAAGTCCATTCCGACACCGTCGCGAAAAATGACGATATTGCCCCCGGCGCAATATTTGTTTCCGATCAATCTGCCAAATTTCAGCCCATTCCGACACCGTCGCGAAAAATGACGAAATTGCCCCCGACGCGATTTTTGTTTCCGACCTTCGTGAAAAATGACGAAATTGCAACCGGCGCGATATTTGTTTCCGATCAACCTGCCAAATTTTAGCCCATTCAGACACTATCGCGAAAAATGACGAAATTGCCCCCGGCCCGATTTTTGTTTCCGGTCAACCTGCAAAATTTAAGCCCATTCCGACACCGTCGCGAAAAATGACGAAATTGCCCCCGGCCCGATTTTTGTTTCCGGTCAACCTGCAAAATTTAAGCCCATTCCGACACCGTCGCGAAAAATGACGATATTGTCCCTGGCGCAATATTTGTTTCTGATCAACCTGCCAAATTTCAGCCCATTTCGACACCGTCGCGAAAAATGACGAAATTGCCCCTGACGAGATTTTTGATTCCGATAAAACGGTCTAATTTTAGCCCCTTCCGACACCGCCGTAAAAAATGACGAAATTGCCCCCGGCGCGATTTTTGTTTCCGATCAACCTGTCAAATTTCAGCCCATTCCGACACCGTCGCGAAAATTGACGAAATTGCCCCGGCGCGATTTTCTTTTCCAACCTTCGCGAAAAATGACGATATTGTCCCCGGCGCAATATTTGTTTCCGATCAATCAGTCAAATTCTAGCCGATTCCGACACCGTCGTAAAAAATGACGAAATTGCCCCGGCGCGATTTTCTTTTCCAACCTTCGCGAAAAATGACGAAATTGCCCCCGGCGCGATTTTTGTTTCCGACCTTCGCGAAAAATGACGAAATTGCAACCGGCGCGATATTTGTTTCCGATCAACCTGCGAAATGTCAGCCCATTCAGACACCATCGCGAAAAATGACGAAATTGCCCCCGGCCCGATTTTTGTTTCCGGTCAACCTGCAAAATTTAAGCCCATTCCGACACCGTCGCGAAAAATGACGATATTGTCCCCGGCGCAATATTTGTTTCCGATCAACCTGCCAAATTTCAGCCCATTCAGACACCATCGCGAAAAATGACGAAATTGACCTCGACGAGATTTTTGATTCCGATAAAACGGTCTAATTTTAGCCCCTTCCGACACCGCCGTGAAAAATGACGAAATAGCCCCCGGCGCGATTTTTGTTTCCGATCAACCTGTCAAATTTCAGCCCATTCCGACACCGTCGCGAAAAATGACGTAATTACAACCGACGCGATATTTGTTTCCGATCAACTTGCCAAATTTCAGCCCATTCAGACACCGTCGCGAAAAATGACGAAATTGCCCCCGGCGAGATTTTTGTTTCCGACCTTCGCGAAAAATGACGAAATTGTAACCGGCGCGATATTTGTTTCCAATCAACCTGCGAAATTTCAGCCCGTTCAGACACCATCGCAAAAAATGACGAAATTGCCCCCGGCCCGATTTTTGTTTCCGGTCAACCTGCAAAATTTAAGCCCATTCCGACACCGTCGCGAAAAATGACGAAATTGCCCCGGCCCGATTTTTGTTTCCGGTCAACCTGCAAAATTTAAGCCCATTCCGACCCCGTCGCGAAAAATGACGATATTGCCCCCGGCGCAATATTTGTTTCCGATCAACCTGCCAAATTTCAGCCCCTTCAGACACCGTCGCGAAAAATAACGAAATTACCCCCGGCGCGATTTTTGTTTCCGATCAACCTGCCAAATTTCAGCCCCTTCAGACACCGTCGCGAAAAATAACGAAATTACCCCCGGCGCGATTTTTGTTTCCGATCAACCTGCCAAATTTCAGCCCCTTCAGACACCGTCGCGAAAAATAACGAAATTACCCCCGGCGCGATTTTTGTTTCCGATCAACCTGCCAAATTTCAGCCCCTTCAGACACCGTCGCGAAAAATAACGAAATTACCCCCGGCGCGATTTTTGTTTCCGATCAACCTGCCAAATTTCAGCCCCTTCAGACACCGTCGCGAAAAATAACGAAATTACCCCCGGCGCGATTTTTGTTTCCGATCAACCTGCCAAATTTCAGCCCATTCAGACACCGTCGCGAAAAATAACGAAATTACCCCCGGCGCGATTTTTGTTTCCGATCAACCTGTTATATTTTAGCCCATTCCGACACCTTCGCGAAAAATGACGAAATTGCCCCGGCCCGATTTTTGTTTCCGGTCAGCCTGCCAAATTTAAGTCCATTCCGATACCGTCGCGAAAAATGATGATATTGCCCCCGGCGCAATATTTGTTTCCGATCAACCTGCCAAATTTCAGCCCATTCCGACACCGTCACGAAAAATGACGAAATTGCCCCCGACGCGATTTTTGTTTCCGACCTTCGTGAAAAATGACGAAATTACAACCGGCGCGATATTTGTTTCCGATCAACCTGCTAAATTTCCGCTCATTCAGACACCATCGTGAAAATGACGAAATTGCCCCCCACGCGATTTTTGTTTCCGATCAACCTGCCAAATCTGAGCCCATTACGACACTTTCGCGAAAAATGAAGAAATTGCCCGTGGCGAGATTTTTGTTTCCGATCAA
Source organism: Olea europaea var. sylvestris (assembly GCF_002742605.1). Lineage (NCBI taxonomy): Eukaryota > Viridiplantae > Streptophyta > Magnoliopsida > Lamiales > Oleaceae > Olea > Olea europaea. Next base: position 5,733 of record NW_019266270.1, read on the forward strand.
CCTGCCAAATTTCAGTCCATTCTGACACCGTCGCGAAAAATGACGAAATTGCCCACGGCGCTATTTTTGTTTCCAATCAACCTGTCAAATTTTAGCCATTCCGACACCTTCGCGAATAATGACGAAATTGCCCCCTGCCCGATTTTTGTTTCCGGTCAACCAACCAAATTTAAGCCCATTCCGACACCGTCGCGAGAAATGACGATATTGCCCCCGGCGCAATATTTGTTTCCGATCAACCTGCCAAATTTCAGCCCATTCCAACACCATCGCGAAAAATGACGAAATTGCCCACGGCGCGATTTTTGTTTCCGACCTTCGCGAAAAATTACGAAATTTCAACCGGCTCGATTTTTGTTTCCAAACAATCTGTCAAATTTTAGCCCATTCCGACACCGTCGCGAAAAATGACGTAATTGCCTCCGGCTCAATATTTGGTTTCGATCAACCTGCCAAATTTAAGCCCATTTCTACACCTTCACGAAAAATGACGAAATTACCCCCGGCGCGATTTTTGTTTTCGATCAACCTGTAAAATTTCAGCGCATTCCGACACCGTCACGAAAAATGACGAAATTGCCCCCGGCGCGATTTTTGTTTCCGATCAACCTGTCAAATTTTAGCTCATTCCAACACTTTCGAGAAAAATGATGAAATTGCCCCCGGCCCGATTTTTGTTTCCGGTCAACCTGCCAAATTTAAGTCCATTCCGACACTGTCTCGAAAAATGACGATATTGCCCCCGGCGCAATATTTGTTTCCGATCAACCTGCCAAATTTCAGCCCATTCCGACACCGTCGCGAAAAATGACGAAATTGCCCCCGACGCGATTTTTGTTTCCGATAAACCTGCCAAATCTGAGCCCATTCCGACACTTTCGCGAAAAATGACGAAATTGTCTGCGGCGCGATTTTTGTTTCCGATCAACCTGCCAAATTTCAGTCCATTCTGACACCGTCGCGAAAAATGACGTTATTGCCCTCGGCGCAATATTTGTTTCTGATCAACCTGCCAAATTTCAGCCCATTCCGACACCGTCGCAAAAAATGACAAAATTGCCCCCGGAGCAATATTTGTTTCCGATCAACCTGCCAAATTTCAGCCCATTCCGACACCGTCGCGAAAAATGACGAAATTGCAACCGGCGCGATTTTTGTTTCCGACCAATCTGTCAAATTTTAGCCCATTCCGACACCGTCGCGAAAAATGACGAAATTGCCCCCCGCACGATTTTTGTTTCCGGTCAACCTGCCAAATTTAAGCCCATTCCGACACCATCGCGAAAAATGACAATATTGCCCCCGGAGCAATATTTGTTTCCGATCAACCTGCCAAATTTCAGCCCATTCCGACACCGTCGCGAAAAATGACGAAATCACACCCGGCGCTATTTTTGTTCTCGATCAACCTGTCAAATTTGAGCCCATTCCGACACCGTCGCGAAAAATGACAATATTGCCCCCGGAGCAATATTTGTTTCCGATCAACCTGCCAAATTTCAGCCCATTCCGACACCGTCGCGAAAAATGACGAAATTGCAACCGGCGCGATTTTTGTTTCCGATCAATCTGTCAAATTTTAGCCCATTCCGGCACCGTCGCGAAAAATGATGAAATTGCCCCCGACGCGATTTTTGTTTACGATCAACCTGGCAAATTTCAGCCCATTCCGACACCATCGCGAAAAATGACGAAATTGCCCACGGCGCGATTTTTGTTTCCGATCAACCTGCCAAATTTCAGCCCATTCCGACACCGTCGCGAAAAATGACGATGTTGCCCCCGGCGCGATTTTTGTTTCCGGTCAACCCGCCAAATTTCTGCCCATTCCGACATCGTCGCGAAAAATGACGATATTGCCCCCGACGTAATATTTGCTTCCGATCAACCTGCCAAATTTCAGTCCATTCCGACACCGTCGCGAAAAATGACGAAATTGCCCCCGACGTGATTTTTGTTTCCGATCAACCTGTCAAATTTTAGCCCATTCCGACACCCTCACGAAAAATGACGATATTGCGCCTGGTGCAATATTTGTTTCCGATCAACCTGCCAAATTTCAGCCCATTCCGACACCGTCGCGAAAAATGAAGAAATTGCCCCCGGTGCG
>NW_019266271.1:0-956 GCF_002742605.1 Olea europaea var. sylvestris
TACCTTTTGCACACGGTGTCCGTTTTGGGCCCATAAGTACTTATTGGAAATGTAGCGACCCTTTTGGATTGAACTCAAAACTTAATCGTGACGTATGACGGATTTCGGCCATTTTTTGAAAGAAAGAGCAATTTTATCATTGAACGCTCGGACAGTCGGCGCACGAAGAATTGAGCGTAACTTTTGCACACGGTGTCCGTTTTGGGCCCATAAGTACTTTTATGAAATGTAGCGACCATTTTGGATTGAACTCACAACTTCGTCGTGACCTATAAGGGATTTAGGCCATTTTTTGAAAGAATGAGCAATTTTATTTTGGAAGGCTTGGATAGTCGGCGTACGAAGAATTGAGCGTAACTTTTGCACACGGTGTCCGTATTGGACCCATAAGTACTTTTTGGAAATCTAGCGACCCTTTTGGATTGAACTCACGACTTTGTCGTGACGTATGACGAATTTTGGCCATTTTTCGAAAGAACGAGCACTTCTATACTTGGAACGCTCGGATAGTCGGCGTACGACGAATTGAGCGTAACTTTTGCACACGGTGTCCGTATTGGACCCATAAGTACTTTTTGGAAATGTAGCGACCCTTTTGGATTGAACTCACAACTTTGTCGTGACGTATGAGGGATTTTGGCCATTTTTTGGAATGAGTGAGCAGTTTTATGTTTGGAAGGCTTGGATAGTCGGTGTACGAAGAATTGAACGTACCTTTTGCACACGGTGTCCGTATTGGGCCCATAAGTACTTTTTGGAAATGTAGCGACCCTTTTGGATTGAACTCAAAACTTCGTCGTGACGTATGACGGATTTCGGCCATTTTTTGATAGAAAGAGCAATTTTATCTTTGAAGGCTTGGACAGTTGGCGCACGAAGAATTGAGCGTAACTTTGGCACACGGTGTCCGTTTTGGGCCCATAAGTACTTTTTGGAAATGTAGCGACCGTTTTGGA
>NW_019266271.1:1123-7838 GCF_002742605.1 Olea europaea var. sylvestris
GGATAGTCGGCGTACGAAGAATTGAGCGTAACTTTTGCACACGGTGTCCGTTTTGGGCCCATAAGTACTTTTTGGAAATGTAGCGACGCTTATGGATTGAACCCACCACTTCGTCGTGATGTATGACGGATTTCGGCCATTTTATGAAAGAATTAGCACTTTTATACTCGGAATGTTTGGATAGACGGCGTACGAAGAATTGAGCGTACCTTTTGCACACGGTTTCCGTTTTGGGCCCATAAGTACTTTTTGGAAATGTAGCGACCCTTTTGGATTGAACTCCAAACTTCGTCATGACGTATGACGGATTTTGGCCATTTTTTGAAGGAAAGAGTAATTTTATGTTTGAAGGCTTGGATAGTCGGCGCACGAAGAATTGAGCGTAAATTTTGCACACGGTGTCCGTTTTGGGCCCATAAGTACTTTTTGGAAATGTAGCGACCCCTTTGGATTGAACTCACAACTTTGTCGTGACGTATGAGGGATTTTGTCCATTTTTTGGAAAGAGTGAGCAGTTTTATGTTTGGAAGGCTTAGATAGTCGGCGTACGAAGAATTGAGCTTAACTTTTGTACACGGTGTCCGTTTTGGGCCCATAAGTACGTTTTGAAAATGTAGCGACCCTTTTGGATTGAACTCCAAACTTCGTCATGACGTATGACGGCTTTTGGCCATTTTTTGAAGGAAAGAGAAATTTTATGTTTGAAGGCTTGGATAGTCGGCGCACGAAGAATTGAGCGTAACTTTTGCACACGGCGTCCGTTTTGGCCCCATAAGTACTTTTTGGAAATGTAGCGACCGTTTTGGATTGAACTCACTACAACGTCGTGACGTATGAGGGATTTCGGCCATTTTTCGAAAGAACGAGCACTTCTATATTTGGAACGCTTGGATAGTCGGCGTACGAAGAATTGAGCGCAACTTTTGCGCAGGGTGTCTGTCTTGGGCCCATAAGTACTTTTTGGAAATGTAGCGACCGTTTTGGATTGAACTCACTACAACGTCGTGACGTATGAGGGATTTCGGCCATTTTTCGAAAGAACGAGCACTTCTATATTTGGAACGCTTGGATAGTCGGCGTACGAAGAATTGAGCGCAACTTTTGCGCAGGGTGTCTGTCTTGGGCCCATAAGTACTTTTTGGAAATGTAGCGACCGTTTTGGATTGAACTCACTACAACGTCGTGACGTATGAGGGATTTCGGCCATTTTTCGAAAGAACGAGCACTTCTATATTTGGAACGCTTGGATAGTCGGCGTACGAAGAATTGAGCGCAACTTTTGCGCAGGGTGTCTGTCTTGGGCCCATAAGTACTTTTTGGAAATGTAGCGACCGTTTTGGATTGAACTCACTACAACGTCGTGACGTATGAGGGATTTCGGCCATTTTTCGAAAGAACGAGCACTTCTATATTTGGAACGCTTGGATAGTCGGCGTACGAAGAATTGAGCGCAACTTTTGCGCAGGGTGTCTGTCTTGGGCCCATAAGTACTTTTTGGAAATGTAGCGACCGTTTTGGATTGAACTCACTACAACGTCGTGACGTATGAGGGATTTCGGCCATTTTTCGAAAGAACGAGCACTTCTATATTTGGAACGCTTGGATAGTCGGCGTACGAAGAATTGAGCGCAACTTTTGCGCAGGGTGTCTGTCTTGGGCCCATAAGTACTTTTTGGAAATGTAGCGACCGTTTTGGATTGAACTCACTACAACGTCGTGACGTATGAGGGATTTCGGCCATTTTTCGAAAGAACGAGCACTTCTATATTTGGAACGCTTGGATAGTCGGCGTACGAAGAATTGAGCGCAACTTTTGCGCAGGGTGTCTGTCTTGGGCCCATAAGTACTTTTTGGAAATGTAGCGACCGTTTTGGATTGAACTCACTACAACGTCGTGACGTATGAGGGATTTCGGCCATTTTTCGAAAGAACGAGCACTTCTATATTTGGAACGCTTGGATAGTCGGCGTACGAAGAATTGAGCGCAACTTTTGCGCAGGGTGTCTGTCTTGGGCCCATAAGTACTTTTTGGAAATGTAGCGACCGTTTTGGATTGAACTCACTACAACGTCGTGACGTATGAGGGATTTCGGCCATTTTTCGAAAGAACGAGCACTTCTATATTTGGAACGCTTGGATAGTCGGCGTACGAAGAATTGAGCGCAACTTTTGCGCAGGGTGTCTGTCTTGGGCCCATAAGTACTTTTTGGAAATGTAGCGACCGTTTTGGATTGAACTCACTACAACGTCGTGACGTATGAGGGATTTCGGCCATTTTTCGAAAGAACGAGCACTTCTATATTTGGAACGCTTGGATAGTCGGCGTACGAAGAATTGAGCGCAACTTTTGCGCAGGGTGTCTGTCTTGGGCCCATAAGTACTTTTTGGAAATGTAGCGACCGTTTTGGATTGAACTCACTACAACGTCGTGACGTATGAGGGATTTCGGCCATTTTTCGAAAGAACGAGCACTTCTATATTTGGAACGCTTGGATAGTCGGCGTACGAAGAATTGAGCGCAACTTTTGCGCAGGGTGTCTGTCTTGGGCCCATAAGTACTTTTTGGAAATGTAGCGACCGTTTTGGATTGAACTCACCACTTCGTCGTGACGTATGACGGATTTCGGCCATTTTTTTAAAGAATTAGCACTTTTATACTTGGAAGGCTTGGATAGTCGGAGTTCGAAGAATTGAGCTTACCTTTTGCACACGGTGTCCATTTTGGGCCCATAAGTACGTTTTGAAAATGTAGCGACCCTTTTGGATTGAACTCAAAACTTCGTCGAGACGTATGACGGATTTCGAACATTTTTTGAAAGAAAGAGGAATTGTATGTATAAAGGCTTGGATAGTCGGCGCGCGAAGAATTGAGCGTACCTTTTGCACACGGTGTCCGTTTTGGCCCCATAAGTACTTTTTGGAAATGTAGCGACTCTTTTGGATTGAACTCACTACTTCATCGTGACGTATGAGGGATTTTGGTCATTTTTTGGAAAGAGTGAGCAGTTTTATGTTTGGAAGGCTTGGATAGTCGACGTACGAAGAATTGAGCGTACCTTTTGCACACGGTGTCCGTTTTGGGCCCATAAGTACTTTTTGGAAATCTAGCGACCGTTTTGGATTGAACTCACCACTTCGTCGTGACGTATGACACTTTTCGGCCATTTTTTGAAAGAATTAGCACTTTTATACTTGGATGGCTTGGATAGTCGGCGTACGAAGAATTGAGCGTACCTTTTGTACACGCTGTCCGTTTTGGGCCCAAAATTACTTTTTGGAAATGTAGTGACCCTTTTGGAATGAATTCAAAACTTCGTCGTGACGTATGACGGATTTCGGCCATTTTTTGAAAGAAAGAGCAATTTTGTGTTTCAAGGCTTGTATAGTCGGCGTACGAAGAATTGAGCGTACCTTTTGCACACGGTGTCCATTTTGGGCCCATAAGTACTTTTTGGACATGTAGCGACCCTTTTGGATTGAACTCACCACTTCGTCGTGACGTATGACGGATTTCGGCCATTTTTTGAAGAATTAGGACTTTTATACTTGGAAGCCTTGGATAGTAGGCGTACGAAAAATTGAGAGTGCCTTTTGCACACGGTGTCCGTTTTGGGCCCATAAGTACTTTTTGGAAATGTAGCAACCCTTTAGGATTGAACTCACAACTTCTTCGTGACCTATAAGGGATTTTGGCCATTTTTTGGAAAGAGTGAGCAGTTTTATGTTTGGAGGCTTGGATAGTCGGCGTACGAAGAATTGAGCGTACCTTTTTGCACACGGTGTCCGTTTTGGGCCCATAAGTACTTTTTGGAAATGTAGCGACCCTTTTGAATTGAACTCACAACTTCGTCGTGACCTATAAGGGATTTCGGCCATTTTTCCAAAGAATGAGCAATTTTATGTTTGGAAGGCTTGGATAGTCGGTGTATGAAGAATTGAACGTAACTTCTGCACACGGTGTCCGTTTTAGGCCCTTAAGTACTTTTTGGAAATGTAGCGACCGTTTTGGATTGAACTCAGCACTTCGTCGTGATGTCTGACGGATTTCGGCCATTTTTTGAAAGAATTAGCACTTTTATACCTGGAAGGCTTGGATAGTCGACGTACAAAGAATTGAGCGTACCTTTTGCACAGGATGTCCGTTTTGGGCCCATAAGTACTTTTTGAAAATGTAGCGACCCTTTTGGATTGAACTCACGACTTTGTCGTGACGTATGACGGATTTTGGCCATTTTTTGAAAGAAAGAGCAATTTCATGTTTGAAGGCTTGGATAGTCGGCGTACGAAGAATTGAGCGTACCTTTTGCACACGGTGTCCGTTTTGGGCCCATGAGTACTTTTTTGAAATGTAGCGACCCTTTTGGATTGAACTCACAACTTCATCGTGACCAATAAGGGATTTTGGCCATTTTTTGGAAAGGGTGAGTAGTTTTATGTTTGGAAGGCTTGGATAGTCGGCGTACGAAGAATTGAGCGTAACTTTTGCACACGGTGTCCGTTTTGGGCCCATAAGTACTTTTTGGAAATGTAGCGACCCTTATGGATTGAACTCTCCACTTCGTCGTGACGTATGACGGATTTTGGCGATTTTTTGAGGAATTAGCACTTTTATACTTGGAAGGCTTCGATAGTAGGTGTACGAAGAATTGAGCGTACCTTTTGCACACGGTGTCCGTTTTGGGCCCATAAGCAATTTTTTGAAATGTAGCGACCCTTTTGGATTGAACTCACCACTTCGTCGTGACCAATAAGGGATTTTGGCTATTTTTTGGAAAGAGTGAGCAGTCTTTTGTTTGGAAGGCTTGGATAGTCGGCTTACGAAGAATTGAGCGTAACTTTTGCACACGGTGTCCGTTTTGGGCCCATAAGTACTTTATGGAATTGTAGCGACCATTTTGGATTGAACTCACCACTTCGTCGTGACGTACGACAGATTTCAGCCATTTTTTGAAAGAATTAGCTCTTTTATACTTGGAAGGCTTGGATAGTCGACGTACGAAGAATTGAGCGTACCTTTTGCACATGGTGTCCGTTTTGGGCCCATAAGTACTTTTTGGAAATGTAGTGACCCTTTTGGAATGAATTCAAAACTTCGTTGTGACGTATGACGAATTTCGGCCATTTTTTGAAAGAAAGAGCAATTTTATGTTTCAAGGCTTGTATAGTCGGCATACGAAGAATTGAGCGTACCTTTTGCACGCGGTGTCCGTTTTGGGCCCATAAGTACTTTTTGGAAATGTAGTGACCCTTTTGGAATGAATTCAAAACTTCGTTGTGACGTATGACGAATTTCGGCCATTTTTTGAAAGAAAGAGCAATTTTATGTTTCAAGGCTTGTATAGTCGGCATACGAAGAATTGAGCGTACCTTTTGTACACGGTGTCCGTTTTGGGCCCATAAGTACTTTTTGGAAATGTAGCGACCCTTTTGGATTGAACTCACCACTTCGTCATGACCAATAAGGGATTTTGGCCATTTTTTGGAAAGAGTGAGCAGTTTTATGTTTGGAAGGCTTGGATTGTCGGCGTACGAATAATTGAGCGTAACTTTTGCACACGGTGTCCGTTTTGGGCCCATAAGTACTTTTTGGAAATGTAGCAACCCTTTTGGATTGAACTCACTACTTCGTCGTGACCTATAAGGGATTTTGACCATTTTTTGGAAAGAGTGAGCAGTTTTATGTTTGGAAGCTTTGGATAGTCGGCGTACGAAGAATTGAGCTTAACTTTTGTACACGGTGTCCGTTTTGGGCCCATAAGTACTTTTTGGAAATGTAGCGACCGTTTTGGATTGAACTCACCACTTCGTCGTGACGTATGACGGATTTCGGCCATTTTTCGAAAGAATTAGCACTTTTATACTTGGATGGCTTGGATAGTCGGCGTACGAAGAATTGGGCGTACCTTTTGTACACGGTGTCCGGTTTGGGCCCATAAGTACTTTTTGGAAATGTAGTGACCCTTTTGGAATGAATTCAAAACTTCGTCGTGACGTATGACGGATTTCGGCCATTTTTCGAAAGAATTAGCACTTTTATATTTGGATGGCTTGGATGGTCGGCGTACGAAGAATTGGGCGTACCTTTTGTACACGGTGTCCGTTTTGGGCCCATAAGTACTTTTTGGAAATGTAGCGACCCTTTTGGATTGAACTCACCACTTCGTCGTGACGTATGACGGATTTCGGCCATTTCTTGAAGAATTAGCACTTTTATACTAGGAAGGCTTGGATAGTAAGCGTACGAAGAATTGAGCGTACCTTTTTGCACAAGGTGTCCGTTTTGGGCCCATAAGTACTTTTTGGAAATGTAGCGACCCTTTTGGATTAAACTCACCACTTCTTCGTGACGTACGAGGGATTTGGCCATATTTCGAAAGAATGAGCACTTGCATATTTGGAACGCTTGGAGAGTCGGCGTACTAAGAATTGAGCGTATGCACACGGTGTCCGTTTTGGGCCCACAAGGACTTTTTGGAAATGTAGCGACCGTTTTGGATTGAACTCACCACTTCATCGTGATGTACTAGGAATTTTGGCCATATATTGAAAGAATGAGCACTTGCTTATTTTGAACGCTTAGAGAGTCGGGCCCTTTTGGACTGAACTCAAAACTTCGTCATGACGTATGACGAATTTTGGCCATTTTTTGAAAGAATTAGCACTTTTATACTTGGAAGGCTTGGATAGTCGACGTACGAAGAATTGAGCGTACCTT
>NW_019266272.1:0-7831 GCF_002742605.1 Olea europaea var. sylvestris
GATTTTAGCCAAATTCCTTCATTTGGGCCTCCGAATAATTAATTTTCGTATTGATTATGTCACGTTGAAGAAGTACGGGAAAGAAAATTAACAAAGAAAAACCGCACCAAGGGCAATTTTGTCGTTTGTCGCGACGGTGTCGGAATGTGCTGAAATTTGGCAGGTTGATTGGAAACGGCCCGTGAAATTGGACTCAGGGCATAGACTTGGGATTATGGGATTTTAACCAAATTCCTTCATTTGGGCCTCCGAATAATTAATTTTTGTATTAATTATGTCAGGTTGAAGAAGTGCTGGACAAAAAATTAACCAAGAAAAATCGGACTAGGGGCAATTTTATCATTATTATCGACGATGTCGGAATGGGCCGAAATTTGGCAGGTTGATTGGAAACGGCCTGCGAAATTGAACTCGGGGCACAGGCCCGGGATCACAGGATTTTAGCCAAATTCATTCGTTTGGGCCTTCGAATAATTAATTTCCTTATTAATTATGTCAGGTTGAAGAAGTGTTGGACCGAAAATTAACAAAGCAAAACAGCACCAGGGGGAATTTTGTTATTTGTTGCGACGGTGTCGAAATGGGCCGAAATTTGGCAGGTTGATTGGAAACGGCCCGCGAAATTGGACTCGGGGCATAGAGCCAGGATCACGTGTTTTTAGCCAAATTCTTTCGTTTGGGCCTCCGAATAATTAATTTCCGTTTTACTTTGTTAGGTTGAAGAAGTGCTGGAAAGGAAATTAACAAAGAAAAATCGCACAAGGGGCAATTTTGTCATTTGTCGCACTAGTGTCGGAATGGGCCGAAATTTAGCACGTTGATTGGAAACGGCCCACGAAATTGGACTCAGGACACAGACCCGGGATCATGGGATTTTAGCCAAATTCCTTCGTTTGCGCCTCTGAATAATTAATTTCCATATTTATTATGTCAGGTTGGAGAAGTGCTGGATAGAAAATTAACAAAGAAAACCCGCACAGTGGGCAATTTTGTCATTTGTCGCTACGGTGTCGGAATGGGCCGAAATTTGATAGGTTGATTGGAAACTGCCCTTGAAATTGGAAACGGCCCCCGAAATTGGACACAGGGCACAGACCCGGGATCACAGGATTTTAGCCAAATTCCTTCATTTGGGTCTCCAAATAATTAATTTTCGTATTACTTATGTTAGGTTGGAGAAGTGCTGGATAGAAAATTAACAAAGAAAAACCACACAAGGGGCAATTTTGTCATTTGTCGCGCCAGAGTCGGAATGGGCCGAAATTTTGCAGGTTGATTGAAAACGGCCCGCGAAATTGGACTCGGGGCACAGACCCGGGATCATGGGATTTTAGCCAAATTCCTTCGATTGGGCCTCTGAATAATTAATTTCCTTATTAATTATGTTAGGTTGAAGAAGTGTTGGACAGAAAATTAACAAAGAAGAATTGCACCAGGGGGCAATTTGGTCATATGTCGAGACGGTGTCAGAATGGTCCGAAATTTGGCAAGTTGATTTGCAACGGGCCGCGAAATTAGACTAGGGGCACAAACTTGGGATCACGGGATTTTAGCCAAATTCCTTCGTTTGGGCCTCCGAATAATTAATTTCCGTATTAATTATGTCAGGTTGAAGAAGTGCAAGACAGAAAATTAACAAAGCAAAACTGCACCAGGGGCAATTTTGTCATTTGTCGCAATGGTGTCGGAATGGGCAGAAATTTGGCAGGTTGTTCAGTAACGGCCCGTGAAATTGGACTAGGGGCGCAGACCCAGGATCACGGGATTTTAGCCAAATTCCTTCGTTTGGGCCTCCGAATAATTAATTTCCATATTACTTATGTCAGGTTGGAGAAGTGCTGGACAGAAAATTAACAAAGAAAAATCGCACAAGGGGCAATTTTGTCATTTGTAGTGACGGTGTCGGAATGGGCCGAAATTTGGCAGGTTGATAGGATACGGTTCGCGAAATTGGACTCGGGGCACAGACCTGGGATCACGGAATTTTAGTTAAATTCCTTCGTTTGGGCCTCCGAATAATTAATTTTCGTATTAATTATGTAAGGTTGAAGAAGTGCGGGAAAGAAAATTAACAAAGAAAAATCGCACCAGGGGAAATTTTGTCATTTGTCGCGACGGTGTTGGATGGGCCGAAATTTGGCACGTTGATTGGAAACGGCCCGCGAAATTGGACTCGGGGCACAGACCCGGGATCACGGGATTTTAACCAAATTCCTTCGTTTAGGCCTCCGAATGATTAATTTTTGTATTAATTATGTTAGGTTGAAGAAGTGCTAGACAAAAAATTAACAAAGAAAAATCGGACCAGGGACAATTTTTGTCATTATTCGCGATGATGTGGGAATGGCCCGAAATTTGGCAGGTTGATTGGAAACGGCCTGCGAAATTGAACTCAAGGCACAGGCCCGGGATCACGGGATTTTAGCCAAATTCATTCGTTTGGGCCTTCGAATAATTAATTTCCTTATTAATTATGTCAGGTTGAAGAAGTGTATGACAGAAAATTAACAAAGCAAAGCAGCACCAGGGGGAATTTTGTCATTTGTCACGATGGTGCCAAAATGGGCCGAAATTTGGCAGGTTGATTATAAACGGCCCGCGAAATTGGACTCAGGGCACAGAACCGGGATCACGGGATTTTAGCCAAATTCCTTCATTTGGGCCTCCGAATAATTAATTTACATATTAACTATGTCAGGTTGAAGAAGTGCGGGACAAAGAATTAACAAAGAAAAACTGCACCAAGAGTAGTTTTGTCATTTGTCGCGACGGTGTTGGAATGGGCCGAAATTTGGCAGGTTGATTGGAAATGGCCCGCGAAATCGAAATGGGGGCACAGACCCGGGATCATGGGATTTTAGCGAAATTCCTTCATTTGGGCCTCGGAATAATTAACTTATGTATTAATTATGTCCGGTTGAAGAATTGATAGACAGAAAGTTAAAGAAAAACTGCACCAGGGGCTATTTTGTCATTTGTCGCGACGGTGTCGGAATGAGCCAAAATTTGGCAGGTTGATTGGAAACAGCCCGCGGAATTGGACTCAGGGCATAGACTCGGGATCACTGGAATCTAGCCAAATTCCTTCGTTTCGGACTCCGAATAATTAATTTTCATATTAATTATGTCAGTTTGAAGTAGTACTGGACAGAAAATTGAAAAAGAAAAACCGCACCAGGGAAAATTTTCTCGTTTGTCGCGACGGTGTTTGAATCGACCGAAATTTGGCAGGTTGATTGGAAACGGCCCTCGAAATTGGACTCGGGGCACAGACCCAGGATCACGGGATTTTAGCTAAATTCCTTCGTTTGGGCCTCCGAATAATTAATTCCCATATTAATTATGTCAGGTTGAAGAAGTGTTGGATAGAAAATTAACAAATAAAAACCGCACCAGGAGCAATTTTGTCATTTGTCGCGACGGTGTCGAAGTGGGCTGAAATTTCGCAGGTTGATTGGAAACGGCCTGGGAGATTGGACTCGGGGCATAGACCCGAGATCACGGGATTTTAGCCAAATTCCTTAGTTTGGGACTCCGAATAATTAATTTTCATATTAATTATGTCAGGTTGAAGAATTGTTGGACAGAAAATCAACAAAAAAAAACAGCACTAGGGGCAATTTTGTCATTTGTCACGACGATGTCAGAATGGGCCGAAATTTTGCAGGTCGAATGGAAAGGGCTCGCGAAATTGAACTCAGGGCAAAGACCCAGGATCACGGGGTTCTAGCCAAAATTCTTTCGTTTAGGCCTCCGAATAATTAATTTCTATATTAATTATGTCAAGTTTAAGAAGTGTTGGACAGAAAATTAACAAAGAAAAATCGCACCAAGAGCAATTTTGACATTTGTCGCGACGGTGTCGGAATGGACCGAAATTTGGCAGGTTGATTGGAAACGGCCCGTGAAATCGGATTCGGGGCACAGACCCGGGATCACGGGACTTTAGCCAAATTTCTTCATTTCGGATTCTGAATAATTAATTTTCGCATTAATTATGTCAGGTTGAAGTAGTGCTGGACAGAAAATTAAAAAAGAAAAACCGCACTAGGGGCAATTTTGTCATTTGTTGCGACGGTATCGAAATGGACTAAAATTTGACAGGTTGATTGGAACGGCCCGCGAAATTGGACTTGGGGCACAGACCCAGGATCATGAGATTTTAGCCAAATTCCTTTGTTTGGGCCTCCGAATAATTAATTTCCTTACTAATTATGTCAGGTTGAAGAATTGATGGACAGAAATTTAACAAAGTAAAACTACACTAGGGGCAATTTTTTTATTTGTCGCGACGGTGTCGAAATTCGTCGAAATTTAGCTAGTTGATTGGAATTGGCCCGCGAAATTGGACTCGGGGCACAGACCCGGGATCACAAGATTTTAGCCAAATCCCTTCATTTGGGCCTCCGAATAATTAATTTCCGTATTAATGATGTCAGGTTGAAGAAGTACATGACAAAAAATTTACAAAGAAAAACTGTACCAGGGGCAATCTTATCATTTGTCGCGACGATGTCGGAATGGGCCGAAATTTGGCATGCTGATTGGAAACGGCCAGCGAAATTGGACTCGAGGCACAGACCGGGGATCACAGGATTTTAGCCAAACTCATTCGTTTAGGCCTCCGAATAATTAATTACCGTATTAATTATGTCAGGTTGAAGAAGTGCTGGACTGAAAATTAACAAAGAAAAATAGCACAATGGGCAATTTTTTCATTTGTCGCGACGATGTCGGAATGGGCCGAAATTTGGTAGGTTTATTGGAAACGGCCCTAGAAATTGGACTCGATGCACAGACCCAGGATCACGGGATTTTAGCCAAATTCCTTCATTTCGAACTCCGAATAATTAATTTCCGTACTGATAATGTTAGGTTGAAGAAGTGCTGGACAGAAAATTAACAAAGAAAAACAGCACCAGGGGCAATTTTGTCTTTTGTCGCGANTTTGTCGCGACGATGTCGGAATGGGCCGAAATTTGGTAGGTTTATTGGAAACGGCCCTAGAAATTGGACTCGATGCACAGACCCAGGATCACGGGATTTTAGCCAAATTCCTTCATTTCGAACTCCGAATAATTAATTTCCGTACTGATAATGTTAGGTTGAAGAAGTGCTGGACAGAAAATTAACAAAGAAAAACAGCACCAGGGGCAATTTTGTCTTTTGTCGCGACGGTGTGGGAATGGGCCGAAATTTGGCAGGTTGATTGGAAACAGACCTAGAAATTGGACTCGGGGCACAGACCCAGGATCACTGGATTTTAATCTAATTCCTTCATTTCAGACTCCGAATAATTAATTTCCGTATTAACTATGTCATGTTGAAGTAGTGCTGGACAGAAAACTAAGAAAGAAAAACTGCACCCGGGGCAATTTTGTCACTTGTCACGACAGTGTCGGAATGGGCTGAAATTTGGCAAGTTGATTGGAAACGGCCCGCGAAATTGGACTCGAGGCACAGACCCGGGATCATGGGATTTTAGCCAAATTCCTTCGTTTTGGACACCGAATAATTAATTTTCGTATTAATTATGTCAGGTTGAAGTAGTGCTGGATAGAACATTAAAAAAGAAAAATCGTAACAGGGGCAATTTTGTCATTTGTCTCGACGGTGTCGGAATGGGCCAAAATTTGGCAAGTTGATTGGAAATGGCCTGCGAAATTGGATTCGGGGCACATATCTGGGATCATGGGATTTTAGCCAAATTTATTCGTTTGGGCCGTTGAAAAATTAATTTTCGTATTAATTATGTCAGGTTGAAGAAGTGCTGGATAGAAAATTTGCGAAGAAAAATCGCACCCGGGGCTATTTTGTCATTTGTTGCGACGGTGTCGCAATGGGCCAAAATTTAGCAGGTTGATTGGAAACGGCCCTCGAAATTGAACTTTGGGAAAAGACCCGGGATCAAGGGATTTTAGCCAAATTCCTTCGTTTGGGCCTCCGAATAATTAATTTTCGTATTAATTATGTCAGGTTGAAGAAGTGCTGGAAATAAAATTAACAAAGAAAAATAGCACCATGGGCAATTTTTTCATTTGTCGCGACGATGTTGGAATGGGCCGAAATTTGGCAGGTTGATTGGAAACGGCCCTAGAAATTGGACTCGAGGCACAGACCCAGGATCACGGGATTTTAGCCAAATTCCTTCGTTTCGGACTCCGAATAATTAATTTCCGTATTGATTATGTTAGGTTGAATAAGTGCTGGACAAAAAATTAACAAAGAAAAACAGCACCAGGGGCAATTTTGTCTTTTGTCGCGACGGTGTGGGAATGGGCCGAAATTTGGCAGGTTGATTGGAAGCGGTCCTAGAAATTGGACTCGGGGCAAAGACCAAGGATCACTGGATTTTAATCAAATTCCTTCATTTCAAACTCCGAATAATTAATTTCCTTGTTAATTATGTCATGTTGAAGTAGTGCTGGACAGAAAATTAACAAAGAAAAACCGCACTAGGAGCAATTTTGTCATTTGTCGCGACGATGTCGAAATGGGTCAAAATTTGGCAGGTTGATTGGAAACGGCCCCCAAAATCGTACTCCCGGCACATACCCGGTATCACAGGGATTTTAGCCAAATTCCTTCGTTTGGGCCTCCGAATAAATAATTTCCACATTAATTATGTCAAGTGAAGAAGTGCTAGACAGAAAATTAACAAAGAAGAAACGCACCAAGGGCATTTTTGTCATTTGTCGCGACAGTGTCGGAATGGGCCGAAATTTGGTAGGTTGATTGGAAACGGCCCGCGAAATTGGACTCGTGGCACAAACCCGGGATCATGGAATTTTAGCCAAATTCCTTTGTTTCGGATTCCGAATAATTAATTTTCGTATTAATTATGTCAGGTTGAAGTAGTGCTGGACAGAAAATTAAAAATGAAAAATCGCACCAGGGACAATTTTGTCATTTGTCACGATGGTGTTGGAATGGGCCGAAATTTGGCAAGTTGATTGGAAATGGCCCGCAAAATTGGACTCGGGGCACATACCCAGGATCTTGGGATTTTAGCCAAATTCATTCGTTTGGGCCTCCGAAGAATCAATTTCCGTATTAATTATGTCAGGTTGAAGAAGTGTTGGACAGAAAATTAACAAAGAAAAACCGCACTAGGAGCAATTTTGTCATTTGTCGCAACGGTGTCAGAATGGGTCGAAATTTGGCAGGTTGATTGAAAACGGCCCTCGAAATCGGACTCGGGGCACAGACCCAGTATCACGAGATTTTAGCCAAATTCCTTCGTTTGGGCCTCCGAATAATTAATTTCCGTATTAATTAAGTCAGGTTGAAGAAGTGTTGGACAGAAAATTAACAAAGAAAAATCGCATTAGGAGCAATTTCGTCATTTGTCGTGACGGTGTCAGAATGGGTCGAAATTTGGCAGGTTGATTGGAAACGGCCCGCGAAATCGGACTCGAGGCAAAGACCCGGGATCATGGAATTTTAGCCAAATTCCTTCGTTTTGGATTCCGAATAATTAATTTCCGTATTAATTATGTCAGGTTGAAGTAGTGCTGGACAGAAAATTAAAAAAGAAAAATCGCACTAGGGGCAATTTTGTCATTTGTCGCGACGGCGTCGGAATGGGCCGAAATTTGGCAGGTTGATTGGAAATGGCCCGAGAAATTGGACTCGGGGCACATACCTAGGATCTCAGGATTTTAGCCAAATTCATTCGTTTGGACCTTCGAATAATTAATTTCCGTATTAATTATGTCAGGTTGAAGTAGTGTTGGACAGAAAATTATCAAAGAGAAACCGCACTAGGAGCAATTTTGTCATTTGTCGCGACGGTGTCGTAATGGGTCGAAATTTGGCAGGTTGATTGAAA
>NW_019266273.1:0-1458 GCF_002742605.1 Olea europaea var. sylvestris
TTTTCGAAAATGTAGCGACCGTTGTGGGTTTAGCTCACGATTTCGTAATGACGTATTAGGGTTTTCGTCCTTTTTTTGAGGAATGACAACTCCCATATTTTTGACTCTTGGATTTTCGAGCTTAGAAGAAATGAGCGTAACTTATGCAAACGGTGTCCGTTTTGGGCCCAAAAGTACTTTTCGGAAATGTAGCGACCCTTTTGGATTGACCTCACAACTTCATCGTGACGTATGAGGGATTTTGAACATTTTTTGAAGAAAGTGCACCTGCATATTTGGATTGACGGCGTTCGAGGAATTGAGCATAACTTTTGCAGACGGTGTCCGTTTTGGGACCATAAGTAGTTTTCGGAAATGTAGCGACCGTTGTGGGTTTAGCTCACGATTTCGTAATGACGTATTAGGGTTTTCGACCTTTTTTTGAAGAACGATCGCTCGCATATTTTTCAGGCTTGGATTTTCGAGCATCAAAGAAATGAGCGTAACTTATGGAAACGGTGTCCGTTTTGGGCCCATAAGTACTTTTCGAAAATGTAGCGACCCTTTTGGATTGAACTCACAACTTCATCGTGACGTATGAGGGATTTTGAACATTTTTTGAAGAAAGTGCACCTGCATATTTGGATTGACGGCGTTCGAGGAATTGAGAATAACTTTCGGGGACGGTGTCCGTTTTGGGACCATAAGTTGTTTTCAGAAATGTAGCGACCGTTGTGGGTTTAGTTCACAATTTCGTAATGACGTATTAGGGTTTTCGACCTTTTTTTGAAGAACGATCGCTCGCATATTTTTCAGGCTTGGATTTTCGAGCATCAAAGAAATGAGCGTAACTTATGGAAACGGTGTCCGTTTTGGGCCCATAAGTACTTTTCGGAAATGTAGCGACCTTTTGGATTGAACTCACTTCGTCGTGACGTATGAGGGATTTTGACCATTTTTTGAAGAGCGTGCAGCTGCATATTTGGATTGACGGCGTTCGACGAATTGATCATAACTTTCACAGACGGTGTCCGTTTTTGGACCAGAAGTAGTTTTCGGAAATGTAGCGACCGTTCTATGTTTAGCTCACGATTTCGCAATGACCTATTAGGGTTTTTGTCCTTTTTTTGAAGAACGACAACTCGCATATTTTTGACGCTTGGATTTTCGAGCTTAGAAGAAATGAGCGTAACTTATGCAAACGGTGTCCGTTTTGTGCCCATAAGTACTTTTCGGAAATGTAGCGACCCTTTTGGATTGAACTCACAACTTCGTCGTGACGTATGAGGGATTTTGATCATTTTTTGAAGAACTTGCAGCTGCATATTTGGATTGACGGCGTTTTAGGAATTGAGCATAACTTTCGCAGACGGTGTCCGTTTTGGGACCATAAGTAGTTTTCGGAAATGTAGCGACCGTTGTGGGTTTAGCTCACGATTTCGTAATGACGTATTAGGGTTTTTGTCCTTTTTTTGAGGA
>NW_019266273.1:3392-7289 GCF_002742605.1 Olea europaea var. sylvestris
ATTCAGCGTAACTTTTGTACACGGTGTCCGTTTTGGTCCCATAAGTACTTTTTGAAAACGTAGCGACCCTTTTGGATTGAACTCACTTCGTCGTGACGTATGAGGGATTTTGACCATTTTTTGAAGAGCGTGCAGCTGCATATTTGGATTGACGACGTTCGAGGAATCGATCATAACTTTCGCAGACGGTGTCCGTTTTGGGACCATAAGCAGTTTTCGGAAATGTAGCGACCGTTCTGTGTTTAGCTCACGATTTCACAATGACCTATTAGGGTTTTTGTCCTTTTTTTGAAGAACGACTACTCGCATATTTTTGACGCTTGGATTTTCGAGCTTAGAAGAAATGAGCGTAACTTATGCAAACGGTGTCCGTTTTGTGCCCATAAGTACTTTTCGGGAATGTAGCGACCCTTTTCGATTGAACTCACAACTTCGTCGTGACGTATGAGGGATTTTGACCATTTTTTGAAGAACTTGCAGCTGCATATTTGGATTAACGGCGTTTTTGGAATTGAGCATAACTTTCGCAGACGGTGTTCGTTTTGGGACCATAAGTAGTTTTCGGAAATGTAGCGACCGTTGTGGGTTTAGCTCACGATTTCGTAATGACGTATTAGGGTTTTTGTCCTTTTTTTGAAGAACGACAACTCGCATATTTTTGACGCTTGGATTTTCGAGCTTAGAAGAAATGAGCGTAACTTATGCAAACGGTGTCAGTTTTGGGCCCAGAAGTACTTTTCGGAAATGTAGCGACCCTTTTGGATTGAACTCACAACTTCATCATGACGTATGAGGGATTTTGAACATTTTTTGAAGAAAGTGCACCTGCATATTTGGATTGACGGCGTTCGAGGAATTGAGCATAACTTTCGCAGACGGTGTCCGTTTTGGGACCATAAGTAGTTTTCGGAAATGAAGCGACCATTGTGCGTTTAGCTCACGATTTCGTAATGACGTATTAGGGTTTTCGTCCTTTTTTTGAAGAACGACCGCTCGCATATTTTTAACGCTTGGATTTTCGAGCATCGAAGAAATGATTGTAACTTATGGAAACGGTGTCCGTTTTGGGCCCATAAGTACTTTTCGGAAATGTAGCGACCCTTTTGGATTGAACTCACAACTTCGTCATGATGTATGAGGGATTTTGACCTTTTTTTTAAGAACGTGCAGATGCATATTTGGATTGACGGCGTTCGAGGAATTGAGCATAACTTTCGGGGACGGTGTCCGTTTTGGGACCATAAGTTGTTTTCGGAAATGTAGCGCCCATTGTGGGTTTAGTTCACGATTTCCTAATGACGTTTTAGGGTTTTCGACCTTTTTTTGAAGAACGATCGCTCGCATATTTTTCACGGTTGGATTTTCGAGCTTCGAAGAAATGAGCGTAACTTATGAGAACGGTGTCCGTTTTGGGACCATAAGTTGTTTTCGAAAATGTAGCGACCGTTGTGGGTTTAGTTCACGATTTCCTAATGACGTTTTAGGGTTTTCGACCTTTTTTTGAAGAACGATCGCTCGCATATTTTTCACGGTTGGATTTTCGAGCTTCGAAGAAATGAGCGTAACTTATGAGAACGGTGTCCGTTTTGGGCCCATAAGTACTTTTCGGAAATGCAGCGACCCTTTTGGATTGAACTCACAACTTCGTCATGACGTATGAGGGATTTTGACCATTTTTTGAAGAGCGTGCAGCTGCATATTTGGATTGACGGCGTTCGAGGAATTGAGCATAACTTTCGGGGACGGTGTCCGTTTTGGGACCATAAGTAGTTTTCGAAAATACAGCGACCGTTGTGGGTTTAGTTCACGATTTCGTAATGACGTATTAGGGTTTTCGACCTTTTTTTGATGAATGATCGCTCGCATATTTTTCACGCTTGGATTTTCGAGCTTCGAAGAAATGAGCGTAACTTATGAGAACGGTGTCCGTTTTGGGCCCATAAGTACTTTTCGGAAATGTAGCGAACCTTTTGGATTGAACTCACAACTTCATCGTGACGTATGAGGGATATTGAGTATTTTTTGAAGAAAGTGCACCTGCATATTTGGATTGACGGCGTTCGAGGAATTGAGCATAACCTTAGCAGACGGTGTCCGTTTTCGGACCATTAGTAGTTTTCAGAAATGTAGCGACCATTGTGCATTTAGCTCACGATTTCGTAATGACGTATTAGGGTTTTCGTCCGTTTTTTGAAGAACGACCGCTCGCATATTTTTGACGCTTGGATTTTCGAGCATCGAAGAAATGAACGTAACTTATGGAAACGGTGTCCGTTTTGGGCCCATAAGTACTTTTCGGAAATGTAGCGACCCTTTTGGATTGAGCTCACAACTTCGTCATGATGTATGCGGGATTTTGACCATTTTTTGAAGAACGTGCAGCTGCATATTTGGATTGACGGCGTTCGAGAAATTGAGCATAACTTTCGCAGACGGTGTCCGTTTTGGGCCCATAAGTACTTTTCGGAAATGCAGCGACCCTTTTGGATTGAGCTCACAACTTCGTCATGATGTATGCGGGATTTTGACCATTTTTTGAAGAACGTGCAGCTGCATATTTGGATTGACGGCGTTCGAGAAATTGAGCATAACTTTCGCAGACGGTGTCCGTTTTGGGCCCATAAGTACTTTTCGGAAATGCAGCGACCCTTTTGGATTGAGCTCACAACTTCGTCATGATGTATGCGGGATTTTGACCATTTTTTGAAGAACGTGCAGCTGCATATTTGGATTGACGGCGTTCGAGGAATTGAGCATAACTTTCGGGGACGGTGTCCGTTTTGGGACCATAAGTTGTTTTCGAAAATATAGCGACCGTTGTGGGTTTAGTTCACGATTTCCTAATGACGTTTTAGGGTTTTCGACCTTTTTTTGAAGAACGATCGCTCGCATATTTTTCACGCTTGGATTTTCGAGCTTCGAAGAAATGAGGGTAACTTATGAGAACGGTGTCCGTTTTGGGCCCATAAGTACTTTTCGGAAATGCAGCGACCCTTTTGGATTGAACTCACAACTTCGTCGTGACGTATGAGGGATTTTGACCATTTTTTGAAGAAAGTGCACCTGCATATTTGGATTGACGGCGTTCGAGGAATTGAGCATAACTTTCGGGGACGGTGTCCGTTTTGGGACCATAAGTAGTTTTCGGAAATGTAGCGACCGTTGTGGGTTTAGCTCAGGATTTCGTGATGACGTATTAAGGATTTCGTCCTTTTTTTGAAGAACGACAACTCGCATATTTTTGACGCTTGGATTTTTGAGCTTAGAAGAAATGTGCGTAACTTATGCAAACGGTGTCCGTTTTGGGCCCATAAGTACTTTTCGGAAATGTAGCGAACCTTTTGGATTGAACTCACAACTTCATCGTGACGTATGAGGGATATTGAGTATTTTTTGAAGAAAGTGCACCTGCATATTTGAATTGACGGCGTTCGAGGAATTGAGCATAACTTTAGCAGACGGTGTCCGTTTTGGGACCATTAGTAGTTTTCAGAAATGTAGCGACCATTGTGCGTTTAGCTCACGATTTCGTAATGACGTATTAGGGTTTTCGTCCTTTTTTTTGAAGAACGACCGCTCGCATATTTTTGACGCTTGGATTTTCGAGCATCGAAGAAATGAGCGTAACTTATGGAAACGGTGTCCGTTTTGGGCCCATAAGTACTTTTCGGAAATGTAGCGACCCTTTTGGATTGAACTCACAACTTCGTCATGACGTATGAGGGATTTTGACCATTTTTTTAAGAACGTGCAGCTGCATATTTGGATTGACGGCGTTCGAGGAATTGAGCATAACTTTCGGGGACGGTGTCCGTTTTGGGACCATAAGTTGTTTTCGGAAATGTAGCGACCGTTCTGGGTTTATCTCACGATTTCGTAATGACGTATTAGGGTTTT
>NW_019266273.1:7322-7827 GCF_002742605.1 Olea europaea var. sylvestris
GACCTTTTTTTGAAGAACGATCGCTCGCATATTTTTCACGCTTGGATTTTCGAGCTTCGAAGAAATGAGCGTAACTTATGCAAACGGTGTCCGTTTTGGGCCCATAAGTACTTTTCGGAAATGTAGCTATCCTTTTGGATTGAACTCACAACTTCTTCGTGACGTATGAGGGATTTTGACCATTTTTTGAAGAGCGTGCAGCTGCATATTTGGATTGACGCCGTTCGAGGAATTGATCATAACTTTCGCAGACGGTGTCCGTTTTGGGACCATAAGTAGTTTTCGGAAATGTAGCGACCGTTCTGGGTTTGGCTCACGATTTCGTAATGACGTATTAGGGTTTTCGTCCTTTTTTTGAAGAACGACCGCTCGCATATTTTTAACACTTGCATTTTCGAGCATCGAAGAAATGAGCGTAACTCATGGAAACGGTGTCCGTTTTGGGCCCATAAGTACTTTTCGGAAATGTAGCGACCCTTTTGGATTGAACTCACAACTTCGTCAT
>NW_019266274.1:0-7825 GCF_002742605.1 Olea europaea var. sylvestris
CGGTGTCCATTTTGGGCCCATAAGAACTTTTTGGAAATGTAGCGACCGTTTTGGATTGAACTCACCACTATGTCATGACGTACAAGGGATTTTGGCCATTTTTCGAAAGAATGAGCCCTTGCATATTTAGAACGCTTGGAGAGTCGGCGGACAAATAAATGATTGTAACTTTTGCACACGGTGTCCATTTTGGGCCCATAAGAACTTTTTGGAAATGTAGTGACCGTTTTGGATTAAACTCACCACTTCGTCGTGCCGTATGGGGTTGTTAAGCCATTTTTCGAAGGAATGAGCGCTTGTATATTGAGAACTCTTGGAGAGTCGACGGACGAAGAATTGAGCGTAACTTTTGCACACGGTGTCCGTTTTGGGCCCATAAGTACTTTTTGGAAATGTAGCGACCGTTTTGGATTGAACTCACCACTTCGTGGTGACGTACGAGTGATTTGGGCCATTTTTCGAAGGAATGAGCGCTTGAATATTGAGAACGCTTGGAGAGTCGGCGGACGAAGAATTGAGAGTAACTTTTGTACACGGTGTCCGTTTTGGGCCCATAAGAACTTTTTGGAAATGTAGCGAACGTTTTGGATAGAACTCACCACTTCGTCATGACGTACGAGGGATTTTGGCCATTTTTCGAAAGAATGAGCACTTGCATATTTAGAACGGTTGGAGAGTCGGCGGACGAATAATTGATTGTAACTTTTGCACATGGTGTCCGTTTTGGGCCCATAAGTACTTTTTGGAAATGTAGCGACCGTTTTGGATTGAACTCACCACTTCGTCGTGACGTACGAGTGATTTTGGCCATTTTTCAAAGGAATGAGCGCTTGAATATTGAGAACGCTTGGAGAGTCGACGGACCAAGAATTGAGCGTAACTTTTGCACACGGTGTCCATTTTGGGCCCATAAGAACTTTTTGGAAAATGTAGCGAACGTTTTGGATTGAACTCACCACTTCATCGCAACGTACGAGGGATTTTAGCCATTTTTAAAAGAATTAGCACTTGCATATTTGGAACGCTTGGATTTTCGGCGTACGAAGAATTGAGAGTAACTTTTGCACACGGTGTCCGTTTTGGGCCCATAAGTACTTTTTGGAAATGTAGCAACCGTTTTGGATTGAACTCACAGCTTCGTCATGACGTACGAGTGATTTTGGCCATTTTTCGAAGGAATGAGCGCTTGAATATTGAGAACGCTTGGAGAGTCGGCGGACGAAGAATTGAGCGTAACTTTTGCACATGATGTCCGTTTTGGGCCCATAAGAACTTTTTGAAAATGTAGCGACCGTTTTGGATTGAACTCACCACCACGTCGTGATATATGGGAGAGTTAAGCCAATTTTTGAAGGAATGAGCGCTTGTGTATTGAGAACGCTTGGAGAGTCGACGGACGAAGAATTGAGCGTAACTTTTGCACACGGTGTCAGTTTTGGGCCCATAAGAACTTTTTGGAAATGTAGCGACCGTTTTGGATTGAACTCACCACTTCGCCGTGACGTATGGAGTAGTTTAGCAATTTTTCGAAAGAATGAGCACTTGCATATTTGGAACTCTTAGATTGTCGGCGTACGAAGAATTGAGCGTAACTTTTGCACACGGTGTCCGTTTTGGGCCCATAAGTACTTTTTGGTAATGTAGCGACCGTTTTGGATTGAACTCACCACTTCATCGTGTCGTACGAGTGATTCTGTCCATTTTTCGAAGGAATGAGCTCTTGAATATTGAGAACGCTTGGAGAGTCGGCAGACGAAGAATTGAGCGTAACTTTTGCACACGGTGTCCGTTTTGCGCCCATAAGAACTTTTTGGAAATGTAGCGACCGTTTTGGATTGAACTCACCACTTCATCATGACGTATGGGGGAGTTCAACCATTTTTCAAAAGAATGAGCACTTGCATATTTTGAACGCTTGGATTGTCGGCGTACGAAGAATTGAGCGTAACTTTTGCACACGGTGTCCGTTTTGGGCCCATAAGAACTTTTTGGAAATGTAGCGACCATTTTGGATTCAACTCACCACCTCGCCATGACGTATGGGGGAGTTCAACCATTTTTTGAAAGAATGACCACTTGCATGTTTGGAACGCTTGGATTGTCGGCGTACGAAGAATTGCGCGTAACTTTTGCACTCGGTGTCCGTTTTGGGCCCATAAGAACTATTGGAAATGTAGAGACTGTTTTGGATTGAACTCACCACTTCATCGTGACATATGGGGGAGTTAAGCCATTTTTCGAAGGAATGAGCGCGTGTATATTGAGAACGCTTGGAGAGTCGGCGGACGGAGAAATGAGCGTAACTTTTGCACACGGCGTCCGTTTTGGGCCCATAAGAACTATTGGAAATGTAGAGACTGTTTTGGATTGAACTCACCACTTCATCGTGACATATGGGGGAGTTAAGCCATTTTTCGAAGGAATGAGCGCGTGTATATTGAGAACGCTTGGAGAGTCGGCGGACGAAGAATTGAGCGTAACTTTTGCACACGGTGTCCGTTTTGGGCCCATAAGAACTTTTTGGAAATGTAGCGAACGTTTTGGATTGAGCTCACAACTTTGTCGTGATGTATGGGGGAGTTAAGCCATTTTTCGAAGGAATGAGCGCGTGTATATTGAGAACGCTTGGAGAGTCGGCGGACGAAGAATTGAGCGTAACTTTTGCACACGGTGTCCGTTTTGGGCCCATAAGAACTTTTTGGAAATGTAGCGACCGTTTTGGATTGAACTAACCACTTCACCGTGACGTATGGGGGAGGTCAGCCATTTTTCGAAGGAATGAGTACTTGCGCATTTGGAACGCTTGGATTGTCGGCGTACGAAGAATTGAGCGTAACTTTTGCACACGGTGTCCGTTTTGGGTCCATAAGTACTTTTTGGAAATGTAGCGACCTTTTTGGATTGAACTCACGACTTCGTCGTGACGTACGAGTGATTTTGGCCATTTTCCGAAGGAATGAGCGCTTGTTTATTGAGAACGCTTGGATAGTCGGCGGACGAAGAATTGAGCGTAACTTTTGCACACAGTGTCTGTTTTGGGCCCATAAGAACTTTTTTGAAATGTAGCGAACGTTTTGGATTGAATTCACCACTTCGTCGTGACGTACGAGGGATTTTGGCCATTTTTCGAAAGAATAAGAACTTGTATATTGAGAACGCTTGGTGAGTCGGCGGACGAAGAATTGAGCGTAACTTTTGCGCACAGTGTCCGTTTTGGTCCCATAAGAAGTTTTTGAAAACGTAGAGACCATTTTGGATTGAACTCACCACCTCGTCGTGACGTATGGGGGAGTTCAACCATTTTTCGAAAAAATGACCACTTGCATATTTGGAACGCTTGGATTGTCGGCGTACGAAGAATTGAGCGTAACTTTTGCACACGGTGTCCGCTTTGGGCCCATAAGTACTTTTTACAAATGTAGGGACCGTTTTGGATTGAACTTACGACTTCATCGTGACGTACGAGTGATTTTGGCCATTTTTCGAAGGAATGAGCGCTTGTATATTGAGAACGCTTGGAGAGTCGGCGGACGAAGAATTGAGCGTAACTTTTGCACACGGTGTCCGTTTTGGGCCCATAAGTACTTTTTGGAAATGTAGCGACCGTTTTGGATTGAACTCACCACTTCGTCGTGACGTATGGGGGAGTTCAACCATTTTTCGAAAGAATGAGCACTTGCATATTTGGAACGCTTGGATTGTCGGCGTACGAAGAATTGAGCGTAACTTTTGCACACGATGTCTGTTTTGGGCCAATAAGAACTTTTTGGAAATGTAGCGACTGTTTTGGATTGAACTCATGACTTCGTCGTGACGTACGAGGGATTTTGACCATTTTTCAAAAGAATTAGCACTTGCATATTTAGAATGCTTGGAGAGTCGGCAGACGAAGAATTGAGAGTAACTTTCGCACACGGTGTCCGTTTTGGGCCCATAAGAACTTTTTGGAAATGTAGCGACTCTTTTGGATTGAACTCACCACTTCATCGTGACGTACGAGTGATTTTGGCCATTTTTCGAAGGAATGAGCGCTTGTATATTGAGAACGCTTGGGGAGTCTACGGACGAAGAATTGAGGGTAACTTTTGCACACGGTGTCCGTTTTGGGCCCATAAGAACTTTTTGGAAATGTAGCGACCGTTTTGGATTGAACTCACCTCTTCGTCGTGACGTACGAGGGATTTTGGCCATTTTTAAAAGAACTAGCACTTGCATATTTAGAATGCTTGGAGAGTTGGCGGACGAAGAATTGAGCGCAACTTTTGCACGCGGTGTCCGTTTTGGGCCCATAAGTACTTTTTGGAAATGTAGCGACCGTTTTGGATTGAACTCACTACTTCGTCATGACGTACGAGTGATTTTGGCCATTTTTCGAAGGAATGAGCGCTTGTCTATTGAGAACGCTTGGAGAGTCGGCGGACGAAGAATTGAGCGTAACTTTTGCACACGGTGTCCGTTTTGGGCCCATAAGAACTTTTTGGAAATGTAGCGACCGTTCTGGATTGAACTCACCACTTCGTCGTGACGTACGAGGTATTTTTGGCCATTTTTTGAAAGAATGAGCACTTGCATATTTAGAACGGTTGGAGAGTCGACGGACGAAGAATTGTGCGTAACTTTTGCACCATAAGACCTTTTGGAAATGTAGCGACCGTTTTGAATTGAACTCACCACTTCGTCGTGACGTTTGGGGGAGTTTAACAATTTTTCGAAAGAATGGGCACTTGCATATTTGGAACGCTAGGATTGTCGGCGTACGAAGAATTGAGCGTAACTTTTGCACTCGGGGTCCGTTTTGGGCCCATAAGTACTTTTTGGAAATGTAGCGACCGTTTTGAATTGAACTCACCACTTCGTCGTGACGTTTGGGGGAGTTTAACAATTTTTCGAAAGAATGGGCACTTGCATATTTGGAACGCTAGGATTGTCGGCGTACGAAGAATTGAGCGTAACTATTGCACACAGTGTCCGTTTTGGGCCCATAAGTACTTTTTGGAAATGTAGCGACCGTTTTGAATTGAACTCACCACTTCGTCGTGACGTTTGGGGGAGTTTAACAATTTTTCGAAAGAATGGGCACTTGCATATTTGGAACGCTAGGATTGTCGGCGTACGAAGAATTGAGCGTAACTTTTGCACACGGTGTCCGTTTTGGGCCCATAAGAACTTTTTGGAAATGTAGCTACCGTTTTGGATTGAACTCACCACTTCATCGTGACGTACGAGTGATTTTGGCCATTTTTCGAAGGAATGAGCACTTATATATTTAGAACGGTTGGAGAGTCGGCGGACGAAGAATTGAGCGTAACTTTCGCACACGGTGTCCGTTTTGGGCTCATAAGAACTTTTTGGAAATGTAGCGACCGTTTTGTATTGAACACACCACTTCATCGTGACGTATGGGAGAGTTCTACCATTTTTCGAAAGAATGAGCGCTTCCATATTTGGAACGCTTGGATTTTCGGCGTACGAAGAATTGAGCGTAACTTTTCCACACTGTGTACATTTTGGGCCCATAAGTACTTTTTGGAAATGTAGCGACCGTTTTGGATTGAACTCACCACTTCGTCGTGACGTACGAGTGATTTTGGCCATTTTTCGAAGGAATGAGCGCTTGTATATTGAGAACGCTTGGAGAGTCGACGGACAAAGAATTGAGCGTAACTTTTGCACACGGTGTCCGTTTTGGGCCCATAAGAACTTTTTGGAAATGTAGCGACCGTTTTGGATTGAACTCACCACTTCGTCGTGACGTATGGGGGAGTTCAGCCATTTTTTGAAAGAATGAGCACTTGCATATTTGTAACGCTAGGACTGTCGGCGTACGAAGAATTGAGCGTAACTTTTGCACACGGTGTCCGTTTTGGGCTCATAAGTACTTTTTGGAAATGTACCGACCGTTTTGGATTGAACTCACAACTTCCTCATGACGCACCAGTGATTTTGGCCATTTTTCGAAGGAATGAGCGCTTGTATATTGAGAACGTTTGGAGAGTCGGCGAACAAAGAATTGAGCGTAACTTTTGCACACGGTATACGTTTTGTGCCCATAAGAACTTTTTGGAAATGTAGCAACCGTTTTGGATTGAACTCACCACTTCTTCGTGACGTACGAGGGATTTTGGCCATTTTTCGAAAGAATAAGCACTTGTATATTGAGAAAGCTTGGAGAGTCGACGGACGAAGAATTGAGCGTAACTTTTGCACACGTTGTCCGTTTTGGGCCCATAAGAACTTTTTGGAAATGTAGCGACCGTTTTGGATTGAACTCACCACTTCGTCGTGACGTACGAGGGATTTTGGCCATTTTTCGAAGGAATGAGCGCTTGAATATTGAGAACGCTTGGAGAGTCGGCGTACGAAGAATTGAGCGTAACTTTTGCACGCGTTGTCCGTTTTGGGCCCATAAGAACTTTTTGGAAATGTAGCGACCGTTTTGGATTGAACTCACCACTTCGTCGTGACGTACGAGTGATTTTGGCCATTTTTCGAAGGAATGAGCACTTTAATATTGAGAACGCTTGGAGAGTCGACGGACGAAGAATTGAGCGTAACTTTTGCACAAGGTGTCCGTTTTGGGCCCATAAGAACTTTTTGGAAATGTAGCGACCGTTTTGGATTGAACTCACCACTTCGTCGTGACGTACAAGGGATTTTGGCCATTTTTCAAAAGAATAAGCACTTGCATATTTAGAACGCTTGGAGAGTCGGCGGACAAATAATTTATTGTAACTTTTGCACACGGTGTCCGTTTTTGGCCCATAAGAACTTTTTGGAAATGTAGCGACCATTTTGGATTGAACTCACCACTATGTCATGACGTACGAGGGATTTTGGCCATTTTTCGAAAGAATGAGGACTTGCATATTTAGAACGCTTCGAGAGTCGGCGGACAAATAATTGACTGTAACTTTTGCACACGGTGTCCGTTTTGGGCCCATAAAAACTTTTTGGAAATGTAGCGACCGTTTTGGATTGAACTCACCACTATGTCATGACGTACGAGGAATTTTTGCCATTTTTCGAAAGAATGAGCCCTTGCATATTTAGAACGCTTGGAGAGTCGACGGACAAATAATTGATTGTAACTTTTGCACACGGTGTACGTTTTGGGCCCATAAGAACTTTTTGGAAAAGTAGTGACCGTTTTTGATTAAACTCACCACTTCGTCGTGACGTATGGGGTTGTTAAGCCATTTTTCGAAGGAATGAGAGCTTGTATATTGAGAACGCTTGGAGAGTCGACGGACGAAGAATTGAGCGTAACTTTTGCACACGGTGTCCGTTTTGGGCCCATAAGAACTTTTTGGAAAATGTAGCGACCGTTTTGGATTGAACTCACCACTTCGTCGTGACGTACGAGGGATTTTGGCCATTTTTCAAAAGAATAAGCACTTGCATATTTAGGACGCTTGGAGAGTCGGCGGACAAATAATTGATTGTAACTTTTACACACGGTGTCCGTTTTGGGCCCATAAGAACTTTTTGGAAATGTAGCGACCATTTTGGATTGAACTCACCACTATGTCATGACGTACGAGGGATTTTGGCCATTTTTTGAAAGAATGAGCACTTGCATATTTAGAACGCTTGGAGAGTCGGCGGACAAATAATTGATTGTAACTTTTGCACACGGTGTCCGTTTTGGGCCCATAAAAACTTTTTGGAAATGTAGCGACCGTTTTGGATTGAACTCACCACTATGTCATGACGCACGAGGGATTTTGGCCATTTTTCGAAAGAATGAGCCCTTGCATATTTAGAACGCTTGGAGAGTCGGCGGACAAATAATTGATTGTAACTTTTGCACACGGTGTCCGTTTTG
>NW_019266275.1:0-7822 GCF_002742605.1 Olea europaea var. sylvestris
TCGAAATGGGCTAAAATTTGACAGGTTGATCGGAAACAAAAACCGCGCCGTGGGCAATTTCGTCATTTTTCGCGACTGTGTCGAGGCTAAAATTTAACAGGTTGATCGGAAAAAAAAATCACGTCGGGGACAATTTCGTCATTTTTCGCTACTGTGTCGAAATGGGCTAAAATTTGACAGGTTGATGGGAAACAAAAATCGCGCCGGGGGCAATTTCGTCAATTTTTTCTACTGTGTCGAAATGGGCAAAAATTTGACTGGTTGATCGGAAACAAAAACCGCGTCGGGGGCAATTTCGACCTTTTTCGCGACTGTGTCGGAATTGGCTAAAATTTGACAAGTTGATCGAAAACAAAAATCGCGCCGGGGGCAATTTCGACCTTTTTCGCTACGATGTCGAAATGGGCTAAAATTTGAGAGGTTGATCCGGAACAAAATTTGCGCTGGGGGCTATTTCGTCATTTTTCGCAACTGTGTCGAAATGGGCTAAAATTTGACAGGTTGATCGAAAACGAAAACCGCGCCGGGGCAATTTCGTCATTTTTCGCGACTGTGTTAGAATGTGCTAAAATTTGACAGGTTGATCGGAAACAAAAATCACGTCGGGGACAATTTCGTCATTTTTCGCGACTGTGTTGGAGTGGGATAAAATTTGACAGGTTGATAGGAAATAAAAATCGTGCTGGGGGCGATTTCGTGATTTTTCTCGACTCTGTCGAAATGGGCTAAAATTTGATTGGTTGATCGGAAATAAAAATCGAGACATGGGCAATTTCGTCATTTTTCGCGACTGTGTCGGAATGGGCTAAAATTTGACAGGTTGATCGGAAACAAAAATCGCGCCGGGGGCAATTTCGTCATTTTTCGCGACTGTGTCGGAATGGGCTAAAATTTGACAGGTTGATCGGAAACAAAAATCGCGCCGGGGGCAATTTCGTCATTTTTCTAGATTGTGTCGAAATGGGCTAAAATTTGAATGGTTGATCGGAAATAAAAACCGGGGCAGGGACAATTTCGTCAATTTTCGCGACTGTGTCAGAATGGGCTAAAATTTGACAGGTTGATGGGAAACAAAATCGCGTCGGGGCCAATTTCGTCATTTTTCGCGACTGTGTCAGAATGGGCTAAAATTTGACAGGTTGATCGGAAACAAAAATCGCGCCGGGGGCAATTTCATCATTTTTTCGACTGTGTCGACATGGGTTAAAATTTGACTGGTTGATCGGAAACAAAAATCCCGTCGGGGGCAATTTCGTCATTTTTCGCGACTGTGTCGAAATTAGCTAAAATTTGACAAGTTGATCGAAAACAAAAATCGCGCCGGGGGCAATTTCGACCTTTTTCGCGACGATGTCGGAATGGGCTAAAATTTGAGAGGTTGATCCGGAACAAAAACTGCGCCGGGGTAATTTCGTCATTTTTCGCAACTGTGTCGAAATGGGCTAAAATTTGACAGGTTGATCGGAAACAAAAATCGCGCTGGGGGCAATTTCGTCACTTTTCGCGACTGTGTCGGATTGGGCTAAAATTTGACAGGTTGATCGGAAACAAAAATCGCGCTGGGGGCAATTTCGTCACTTTTCGCGACTGTGTCGGAATGGGCTAAAATTTGACAGGTTGATAGGAAACAAAAATCGCGCCTGGGGCGATTTCGTGATTTTTCTCGACTCTGTCGAAATGGGCTAAAATTTGATTGGTTGATCGGAAGTAAAAACCGAGGCAGGGACAATTTCGTCACTTTTCGCGACTGTGTCGGATTGGGCTAAAATTTGACAGGTTGATCGGAAACAAAAACTGCGCCGGGGGCAATTTCGTCATTTTTCTCAACTGTGTCGAAATGGACCAAAATTTGACAGGTTATTCGGAAACAAAAAACGCGCCGGGGGCAATTCCGTCATTTTTCGCGACTGTGTCGGAATGGGATAATATTTGACAAGTTGATAGGAAACAAAAATCGCGCCGGAGGAGATTTCGTGATTGTTCTCGACTGTGTCGAAATAGGCTAAAATTTGACTGGTTGATCGGAAATAAAAATCGAGGCAAGGGCAATTTCGTCATTTTTCACGACTGTGTCGGAATGGGCCAAAATTTGACAGGTTTATTGGAAACAAAAATCGTGTCGGGGGCAACTTCGTCATTTTTCTCGACTGTGTCGAAATGGGATAAAATTTGACAAGTTGATAGGAAACAAAAATCGCGCCGGGGGAGATTTCGTGATTGTTCTCGACTGTGTCGAAATAGGCTAAAATTTGACTGGTTGATCGGAAATAAAAACCGAGGCAAGGGCAATTTCGTCATTTTTCGCGACTGTGTCGGAATGGGCCAAAATTTGACAGGTTTATTGGAAACAAAAATCGCGCCGGGGGCAACTTCGTCATTTTTCTCGACTGTGTCAAAATGGGCTAAAATTTGACTGGTTGATCGGAAACAAAAATCGAGTCGAAGACAATTTTGTCATTTTTTGCGACTGTGTTAGAATTGGCTAAAATTTGACAGGTTGATAGGAAACAAAAATCGCGTCGAAGACAATTACGTCATTTTTCGCGACTGTGTCGGAATGGGCTAAATTTTGACAGGTTGATCGGAAACAAAAAACCGCGCTTGGGCAACTTCGTCATTTTTCGCGACTGTGTCGGAATGGGCTAAAATTTGACAGGTTGATCGGAAACAAAAATCGCGCCGGGGGCAATTTCGTCATTTTTCGCGACTGTGTCGGAATGGGCTAAAATTTGACAGGTTGATCGGAAACAAAAATCGCGCCGGGGGCAATTTCGTCATTTTTCTCGACTGTGTCGAAATGGGCTAAAATTTGACAGGTAGATCGGAAACAAAAAACTGCGCTTGGGGCAACTTCGTCATTTTTCGCGACTGTGTAGGAATGGGCTAAAATTTGACGTGTTGATCGGAAACAAAAATCGCGTCGGGGGCAATTTCGTCATTTTTCGCGACTGTTTCGGAATTGGCTAAAATTTGACAGGTTGATCCGAAGCAAAAATCGCGTCGTGGGCAATTTCGTCATTTTTCGCGACTGTGTCGGAATGGGCTCAAATTTGACCGGTTGATTAGGATCAAAAACTGCGCAAGGGGGAATTTCGTCATTTTTCGCATCTGTGTCGGAATTGGCTAAAATTTGACAGGTGGATCGGAAACAAAAATCGCGACGGGGGTTATTTCGTCATTTTTTGCGACGATGTCGGAATGCTCTAAAATTTGACTGGTTGATCGGAAACAAAAACCGCGCCGGGGAAAATTTCATCATTTTTCAAGATTGTGTCGGAATTGGCTAAATTTTGACAGGTTGATCGGAAACAAAAATCGTGTCGGGGGCAATTTCGTCATTTTTCGCGACTGTGTAGGAATGGGCTAAAATTTGACGGGTTGATCGGAAACAAAAATCGCGCGGGGGGGAGTTTCGTCATTTTTCGCGACTGCGTCGGAATTGGCTAAAATTTGACAGGTTGTTCCGAAGCAAAAATCGCGTCGGGGGCAATTTCATCATTTTCGCGACTGTGTCGGAATGGGCTAAAATTTGACAGGTTGATCGGAAACAAAAACCGCGCTTGGGCAACTTCGTCATTTTTCGCGAATGTGTCAGAATGGGCTAAAATTTGACGGGTTGATCGGAAACAAAAATCGCGCCGGGGGCAATTTCGTCATTTTTCGCGACTGTGTCGGAATGGGCTAAAATTTGACAGGTTGATCGGAAACAAAAATCGCGCCGGGGGCAATTTCGTCAATTTTCTCGACTGTGTCGAAATGGGCTAAAATTTGACTGGTTGATCGGATACAAAAATCGCGACGGGGGCAATTTCGTCATTTTTCGAGACTGTGTCGGAATTGGCTAAAATTTGACAGGTCGATCGGAAACAAAAACGCGTCGAAGACAATTACGTCATTTTTGGCGACTATGTCGGAACGGGCTAAAATTTGACAGGTTGATCGGAAACAAAAAATCGCGCTTAGGGCAACTTCGTCATTTTTCGCGCCTGTGTAGGAATGGGCTAAAATTTGACGGGTTGATCGGAAACAAAAATCGCGCCGGGGGCAATATCGTCATTTTTCGCGACTGCGTCGGAATTGGCTAAAATTTGACAGGTTGATCCGAAGCAAAAATCGCGTCGGGGGCAGTTTCGTCATTTTTCGCGACTGTGTCGGAATGGGCTCAAATTTGACAGGTTGATTAGGGACAAAAACCGCACAAGGGGAATTTCGTCATTTTTCACATCTGTGTCGGAATTGGCTAAAATTTGACAGGTGGATCGGAAACAAAAATCGCGACGGGTGTTATTTCGTCATTTTTTGCGACGATGTCGGAATGCTCTAAAATTTGACTGGTCGATCGGAAACAAAAATCGCGCCGGGGAAAATTTCGTCAGTTTTCGCGACTGTGTCGGAATTGGCTAAATTTTGACAGGTTGATCAGAAACAAAAATCTTGTCGGGGGCAATTTCGTCATTTTTCGCTACTGTGTCGAAATTGGCTAAAATTTGACCGGTTGATAGGAAACAAAAATCGCGCCGTGGGCAATTTCGTCATTTTTCTCGACTGTGTCGAAATGGGCTAAAATTTGACTGGTTGATCGGAAATAAAAATCGCGGCAGAGGCAATTTCATCATTTTTCGCGACTGTGTCAGAATAGGCTAAAATTTGACGGGTTGATCGGAAACAAAAATCGCGTCGGGGACAATTTCGTGATTTTTCTCGACTCTGTCGAAATGGGCAAAAATTTGATTGGTTGATCGGAAATAAAAACCGAGGCAGGGGCAATTTCGTTATTTTTCGCGACTGTGTCGGAATGGGCTAAAATTTGACAGGTTGATCGGAAACAAAAATCACGCCGGGGGCAATTTCGTCATTTTTCTCGATTGTGTCGAAATGGGCTAAAATTTGACTGGTTGATCGGAAACAAAAACCGCGTCGAGGGGCAATTTCGTCATTTTTCGCGACTGTGTCGGAATAGGCCAAAATTTGACAGGTTTATTGGAAACAAAAATCGCGCCGGGGGCAACTTCGTCATTTTTCTCGACTGTGTCAAAATGGGCTAAAATTTGACTGGTTGATCGGAAACAAAAATCGAGTCGAAGACAATTTTGTCATTTTTCGCTACTGTGTCGAAATGAGCTAAAATTTGACAGGTTGATCGAAAACAAAAATCGTGCCGGGGGCAATTTCATCATTTTTCGCGACGATGTCGGAATGGGCTGAAATTTGGCAGGTTGATTCGAAACAAAAATCGCGCCGGGGGCAATTTCATCATTTTTCGCGACGATGTCGGAATGGGCTGAAATTTGGCAGGTTGATTCGAAACAAAAATCGCGCCGGGGGCAATTTCGTCATTTCTCTCGACTGTGTCGAAATGGGCTAAAATTTGACAGGTTGATCGGAAACAAAAACCGCGCCGGGGGCAATTTCGTCATTTTTCGCGACTGTGTCGGGGTTAAATTTTGACAGGTTGATCGGAAAAAAAAAATCTCGTCGGGGACAATTTCGTCATTTTTCGCTACTGTGTCGAAATGGGCTAAAATTTGACAGGTTGATAGGAAACAAAAATCGCGCCGGGGGCAATTTCGTCATTTTTTTCGACTGTGTCGAAATGGGCTAAAATTTGACTGGTTGATCGGAAACAAAAACCGCGTCGGGGGCAATTTCGTCATTTTTCGCGACTGTGTCGAAATTGGCTAAAATTTGACAAGTTGATCGAAAACAAAAATCGCGCCGGGGGCAATTTCGACCTTTTTCGCGACGATGTCGGAATGGGCTAAAATTTGAGAGGTTGATCCGGAACAAAATTTGCGCTAGGGGCAATTTCGTCATTTTTCGCAACTGTGTCGAAACGGGCTAAAATTTGACAGGTTGATCGGAAACAAAAATCGCGCCGGGGCAATTTCATCATTTTTCGCGACTATGTTAGAATGTGCCAAAATTTGACTGGTTGATCGGAAACAAAAATCGCGTCGGGGACAATTTCGTCATTTTTCGCGACTGTGTCGGAATGGGCTAAAATTTGACAGGTTGATAGGAAACAAAAATCGCGCCGGGGGCGATTTCATGATTTTTCTCGACTCTGTCGAAATGGGCTAAAATTTGATTGGTTGATTAGGAATAAAAAACGAGGCAGGGGCAATTTCGTCATTTTTCGGATCTGTGTCTGAATTGGCTAAAATTTGACAGGTGGATCGGAAACAAAAATCGCGACGGGGGTTATTTCGTCATTTTTTGCGACGATGTCGAAATGCTCTAAAATTTGACTGGTCGATCGGAAACAAAAACCGCGCCGGGGAAAATTTCGTCATTTTTCGCGACTGTGTCGGAATTGGCTAAATTTTGACAGGTTGATCGGAAACAAAAATCTTGTCGGGGGCAATTTCGTCATTTTTCGCTACTGTGTCGGAATTGGCTAAAATTTGACAGGTTGATCGGAAACAAAAATCGCGCCGGGGGCAATTTCGTCATTTTTCTCAACTGTGTCGAAATGGGCTAAAATTTGATTGGTTGATCGGAAATAAAAACCGCGGCAGGGGCAATTTCATCATTTTTCGCGACTGTGTCAGAATAGGCTAAAATTTGACGGGTTGATCGGAAACAAAAATCGCGTCGGGGACAATTTCATGATTTTTCTCGACTCTGTCGAAATGGGCTAAAATTTGATTGGTTGATCGGAAATAAAAACCGCGGCAGGGGCAATTTCGTCATTTTTCGCGACTGTGTCGGAATGGGCTAAAATTTGACAGGTTGATCGGAAACAAAAATCACGCTGGGGGCAATTTCGTCATTTTTCTCGATTGTGTCGAAATGGGCTAAAATTTGACTAGTTGATCGGAAATAAAAACCGAGGCAAGGGCAATTTCGTCAATTTTCGCGACTGTGTCGGAATGGGCTAAAATTTGACAGGTTGATTGGAAACAAAATCGCGTCGGGGCCAATTTCGTCATTTTTCGCGACTGTGTCAGAATGGGCTAAAATTTGACAGGTTGATCGGAAACAAAAATCGCGCCGGGGGCAATTTCGTCATTTCTCTCGACTGTGTCGAAATGGGCTAAAATTTGACTGGTTGATCAGAATTAAAAACCGCAGCGGGGGTAATTTCGTCATTTTTCGCGACTGTGTCAGAATTTTCTAATATTTGACAAGTTGATCGAAAACAAAAATCGCGCTGGGGGCAATTTCGACCTTTTTCGCGTCGGTGTCGGAATGGGCTAAAATTTGAGAGGTTGATCCGGAACAAAAACTGCGCCGGGGGCAATTTCGTCATTTTTCGCAACTGTGTCGAAACGGTCTAAAATTTGACAGGTTGATCGGAAACAAAAATCGCGCCGGGGGCAATTTCGTCATTTTTCGCGACTGTGTAGGAATGGGCTAAAATTTGACGGGTTGATCGGAAACAAAAATCGCGCCGGGTAAAATTTCGTCATTTTTCGCCATTGTGTCGGAATTGGCTAAATTTTGACAGGTTGATCGGAAACAAAAATCGTGCCTGGGGCAATTTCGTAATTTTTCTCGACTGTGTCGAAATGGGCTAAAATTTGACTGGTTGATCGAAAACAAAAATCAAGGCAGGGGCAATTTCGGCATTTTTCGCGACTGTGTCGGAATGGGCTAAAATTTGACAGGTTGATCAAAAACAAAAATCGCGCCGGGGGCAACTTCGTCATTTTTCTCGACTGTGTCGAAATGGGCTAAAATTTGACTAGTTGATCGGATACAAAAATCGCGTCGGGGGCAATTTCGCCATTTTTTAAAACTGTGTCGGAATTGGCTAAAATTTGACAGGTTGATCGGAAACAAAAATCGCGTCGAAGACAATTACGTCATTTTTCGCGAC
>NW_019266276.1:0-7810 GCF_002742605.1 Olea europaea var. sylvestris
TCGGATAAATTTTTCTTTCCGATCAACCTATCAAATTTGAGCCCATTCCTACATCGTCGCGAAAAATGGCGAAATTCCCCCCGGATCGATTTTTGTTTCCGATCAACCTGTCAAATTTGAGCACATTCCGACACCATCGCGAAAAATAACGAAATTCCCCCGGGGTCGATTTTTGTTTCCGATCAACCTGTCAAATTTGAGCCATTTCGACACTGTCGCGAAAAATGATGAAATTGCCCTTCGTGCGGTTTTTGTTTCCAATCAACCTGTCAAATTTTAGCCCATTCCGACTCCGTCGAGAAAAATGACGAAATTGCACCTGGATAGATTTTTGTTTCAGATGAACCTGTCAAATTTGAGCCCATTCTGACACCGTCTTGAAAAATGACGAAATTGCCCCCTGGCGCGGTTTTTGTTCCCAATCAAACTGTCAAATTCGAGCCCATTCCGACTCCGTTGCGCAAAATGAAGAAATAGCCCCTGGCGCGATTTTTGTTTCCGATCAACCTGTCAAATTTGAGACCATTCCGACACCGTCGCGAAAAATGACGAAATTGTGCCTGGCGCGATTTTTGTTTTTCCGATCAACCGGCCAAATTTGAGCCCATTCCGACTCCGTCGCGAAAAATAACGAAATTGGCCCCGACGCGGTTTTTGTTTCCGATCAACCTGTCAAATTTGAGCCAATTCCGACATAGTCGCGAAAAATGACGAAATTGCCCCTGGCGCGATTTTTGTTTCCGATCAACCTGTCAAATTTGAGCCATTCCGGCACCGTCGTGCAAAATGACGAAATTGCCCCTAGCCCGAATTTTGTTTCCGATCAACCTGTCAAATTTTGGCCCATTCCGAGACCGTCGTGAAAAATGAGGAAATTGCCCCCGACGCAATTTTTGCTTCCGATCAACCAGCCAAATTTCAGTTCATTCTGACACCGTCGCGAAAAATGACGAAATTGCCCCTGGATCGATTTTTGTTTCCAATCAACCTGTCAAATTTGAGCCCATTCCGACGTCGTCGCGAAAAATGACGAAATAGGCCCTGGCGCGATTTTTGTTCCCGATCAACCTATCAAATTTGAGCCCATTCCGACTCCGTCGCGAAAAATGACGAAATTACCCACTGCGCGATTTTTGTTTCCTATAAACCTGTCCAAATTGACCCCATTCCGACACCATCGCGAAAAATTATGAAATATGCCTCGGATAGATTTTTATTTCCGATCAGCCTGTCAAATTTGAGCCCATTCTGACACCGTCGCGAAAAATGACGAAATTGCCCCCGGCGTGATTTTTGTTCACGATCAACCTGTCAAATTTGAGACCATTCCGACTCCGTCACGAAAATTGACGAAATCGCCCCCGGCGTGATTTTTGTTTTCGATCAACGTGTCAAATTTGAGCCCATTCCGGCACCGTCTTGAAAAACGACGAAATTGCCTCTGTCACGATTTTTTTTTCCGATCAACCTGTCAAATTGGGGCCCATTTCATTTCCATCGCGACAAATGACGAAATTGCCCCTCGCGCAATTTTTTGTTTCCCATCAACCTGTCAAATTTGAGCCTATTCCGACACCGTCGCGAAAAATGACGAAATTGCCCCTGGCATGATTATTGTTTCCCATCAACCTGTTATGTTTGAGCCCATTCCGACACCTTCGCGAAAAATGACGAAATTGCCCCTGACACGATTATTGTTTCCCATCAACCTGTTAAATTTGAACCCATTCCGACACCTTCGTAAAAATGACGAAATTTCCCCTGGCGCGATTTTTGTCCACGATCAATCTGTCAAATTTGAGCCCATTCCGACTCCATCGTGAAAATTGACGAAATTGCTCCCGGCGCTATTTTTGTTTACGATCAACATGTCAAATTTGAGCCCATTCCGACGCTGTCTCAAAAAATGACGAAATTTCCCTTGACGCGATTTTTGTTTCCGATCAACCTGTCAAATTTGAGCCCATTCCGACACCGTCGCAAAAAATGACGATATTCCCCCTAGCGCGATTTTTATTCCCGATCAACCTGTCAAATTTGAGCCCATTCCGACTCCGTCGCGAAAAATGACGAAATTGCCCACGGATTAATTTTTATTTCCTATCAACCTGTCAAATATGAGCCAATTCCGACACCGTCGCGAAAAATGACGAAATTATCCCGGGCTAGATTTTCGTTCCCGATCAACCTATCAAATTTGAGCCCATTTTGACTCCGTCGCGAAAAATGACGAAATTTCCCCCGGCGCGATTTTTGTTTCCGATCAACCTGTCAAATTCGAGCCCATTCCGACTCCGTTGCGCAAAATGACGAAATTGCCCCTGCACGATTTTTGTTTCTGATCAACCTGTCAAATTTAAGCCCATTCCGACTCCGTCGCGAAAAATGACGAAATAGCCCCCGGCACGATTTTTGTTTCCGATCAACCTGTCAAATTTGAGCCCATTCTGGCACCGTCGCAAAAAATGACGAAATTGCGCCTGGCGCGATTTTTGTTTTTCCGATCAACAGGTCAAATTTGAGCCCATTCCGACTCCGTCGCAAAAAATGAAGAAATTGGCCCTGACGCGGTTTTTGTTTCCGATCAACCTATAAAATTTGAACCCATTTCGACACAGTCGCGAAAAATGACGAAATTGCCCCCGGCGCGATTTTTGTTTCCGATCAACCGGCCAAATTTGAGCCATTTCGAAACCGTCGTGCAAAATGACAAAATTGCCCCTAGCCCGATTTTTGTTTCCGATCAACCTATCAAATTTTAGCCCATTCAGAGACCATCGCGAAAAATGTGGAAATTGCCCCCGACGCAATTTTTGCTTCCGATCAACCAGCCAAATTTCAGCCCATTCCGACACTGTCTCGAAAAATGACGAAATTACCCCTGGCCCGATTTTTGTTTCCGATCAACCTGTCAAATTTGAGCCCATTCTGACGACGTCGCGAAAAATGACAAAATAGGCCTAGCGCGATTTTTGTTCCCGATCAACCTATCAAATTTGAGCCAAT
Source organism: Olea europaea var. sylvestris (assembly GCF_002742605.1). Classification (NCBI taxonomy): domain Eukaryota; kingdom Viridiplantae; phylum Streptophyta; class Magnoliopsida; order Lamiales; family Oleaceae; genus Olea; species Olea europaea. The sequence continues at coordinate 3,007 of NW_019266276.1, forward strand.
TCCGAGACCGTCGCGAAAAATGAGGAAATTGCCCCCGACGCAATTTTTGCTTCCGATCAACCAGCCAAATTTCAGCCCATTCTGACACCGTCGCGAAAAATGACGAAATTGCCCCTGGCCCGATTTTTGTTTCCGATCAACCTGTCAAATTTGAGCCCATTCCGACGTCGTGGCGAAAAATGACGAAATAGGCCCTGCGCGATTTTTGTTCCCGATCAACCTATCAAATTTGAGCCCATTCCGACTCCATCGTGAAAAATGACGAAATTGCCCACGGCGCGATTTTTGTTTCCTATAAACCTGTCCAATTTGAGCCCATTCCGACACCGTCGTGAAAAATGACAAAATTGCCCCCGGATCAATTTTTATTTCCGATCAACCTGTCAAATTTGAGCCCATTCCGACGCCGACGCGAAAAATGACAAAATAGGCCCTGGCGCGGTTTTTGTTCCCGATCAACCTATCAAATTTGGGCCCATTCCGACTCTGTCATAAAAAATTACGAAATTGCCCCTGGCTCGATTTTTGTTTCATATCAACCTGTCAAATTTTAGCCCATTCCGAAACCATGATGAAAAATGAAGAAATTGCCCCCGGCGCGATTTTTGCTTCCAATCAAACAGCCAAATTTCAGCCCATTCTGCCACCGTCGCGAAAAATGAGGAAAATGCCCCTGGTGCGATTTTTGTTCCCGATCAACCTGTGAAATTTTTGTCCATTTCGACTCCATCGTGAAAAATGACGAAATTTCCCACGGCGCGATTTTTGTTTCTGATCAACCTGTCAAATTTAAGCCCATTCCGACACCGTCTCAAAAAATGATGAAATTGTCCCACACGCGATTTTTGTTTCCGATCAACCGGTCAAATTTGATCCCATTCCAACTCCGTCGCGAAAAATGACGAATTTGCCCTCGGATAAATTTTTGTTTCCGATCAACCGGTCAAATTTGAGCTCATTCCGACACCATAGCGAAAAATGACGAAATTGCCCCCGGCGCAATATTTGTTTACGATCAGCCTGTCAAATTTGAGCCCATTCCGACACCGTCGCGAAAAATGACGAAATTGCCCTTACCGCGATTTTTGTTCCCGATCAACCTGTCAAATTTGAGCCCATTCCGACATCGTCGCGAAGAATGACGAAATTGCTCCAGGCGCGATTTTTGTTCCCGATCAACCTGTCAAATTTGAGCCCATTACGACACCGTCTCAAAAAATGACGAAAAGCCTCTGGCGCGATTTTTTGTCCCGATCAACCTGTTAAATTTGAGCCCATTTTGACACCGTGGCGAAAAATGATGAAATTCCCCCCGGCGCGATTATTTTTCCGATCAACCTGTCAAATTTGAGCCCATTCCGACACCGCCGCGAAAAATGTCGAAATTGCCTATAGCGCGATTTTTGTTTCCAATCAACCTGTCAAATTTGAACCCATTCCGACATCGTCGCGAAAAATGACGAAATTGCCTATAGCGCGATTTTTGTTTCCGATCAACCTGTTAAATTTGAGCCCATTCCGACATAGTCACGAAAAACGACGAAATTGCCCCCGGCGCTATTTTTGTTTCCGATTAACCTGTCAAATTTGAGCCCATTCCGACTCCGTCACGAAAAATGATGAAATTGGCCCCGGCGTGATTTTTGTTTCCGATCAACCTGTCAAATTTGAGCCCATTGCAACATCGTCACGAAAAATGACGAAATTGCCCCCGGCGCGATTTTTGTTTCCGTTCACCTTGTCAAATTTTAACTCATTGTGACACCGTCGCGAAAAATGACGAAATTGCCCCCGGATCGAATTTTGTTCCGATCAACCTGTCAAATTTGAGCCCATTCCGAGTCCGTTGCGAAAAATGACGAAATTTCCCCTGACGCGATTTTTGTTTCCGATCAACCTATCAAATTTGAGCCCATTCCTACACCGTCGCGAAAAATGACGAAATTGCCCCAGGTACGATTTTTGCTTCCGATCAACCTGTAAAATTTTAGCCCATTCCGGCACCGTCGTGAAAAATGACGAAATTACCCCCGGCCCAGTTTTTGTTTCCGAGCAACCTGTCAAGTTTTAGTCCATTCCGACACAATCGCGAAATATGAGGAAATTGCCCCCGCGCGCGATTTTTGTTTTCGATCAACCTGTCAAATTTGATCCCATTCCGACCCCGTCGCAAAAAATGACGAAATTACCCTTGGCACGATTCTTGCTCCCGATCAACCTGTCAAATTTGAGCCATTTCGACGACGTCGCGAAAAATGACGAAATTGCCCCTTGAGCGATTTTTGTTCCCGATCAACCTGTCAAATTTGAGGCCATTCCGACTCCGTCGAGAAAAATGACGAAATTGTCCTCGGATAAATTTTTGTTTTCGATCAACCTGTCAAATTTGAGCCCATTCCGACCCCGTCGCGAAAAATGACAAAATTCCCCCCGGATCGATTTTTGTTTCCAATCAACCTGTCAAATTTGAGCCCATTCCGACACCGTCGTGAAAAATGACGAAATTGCCCTTGGCCCGATTTTTTTTCCCATCTCAACATGTCAAATTTGAGCCCATTCCGATTCCGTCGCGAAAAATAACGAAATTACCCCCGACGCGATTTTTGTTTCCGATCAACCTGTCAAATTTGATCCCATTCCAACACTGTCCTGAAAAATGACGAAATTCCCCACGATCGATTTTTGTTCCCGATCAACCTGCCAAATTTGAGCCCATTCCGACTCAGTCAAGAAAAATGACAAAATTACCCCCGGCGCGATTTTTGTTTCCGATCAACCTGTCAAATTTGAGCCCATTCCAACACCATCGTGAAAAATGACAAAATTCCCCCCGATCGATTTTTGTTTTCGATCAACCTGTCAAATTTGAGCCCATTCCGACACCGACGCGAAAAATGACGAAATTGCCCTTGGCCAGATTTTTTTTCCCGATCAACCTGTCAAATTTGAGCCCATTCCGACTCAGTCGCGAAAGATGACGAAATTGCTCCCGGCGCGATTTTTGTTTACGATCAACCTGTCAAATTTGAGCCCAATCCGACATCGTCGCGAAAAACGACAAAATTGTTCCCGGCGCGATTTTTGCTGCCGATCAAAACGTCAAATTTGAGCCCATTCCGACACCGTCGTGAAAAAAGACGAAATTGCCCTTGGCCCGATTTTTTTTCCCGATCAACCTGTCAAATTTGAGCCCATTCCGACTCAGTCGCGAAAGATGACGAAATTGCTCCCGGCGCGATTTTTATTTACGATCAACCTGTCAAATTTGAGCCCAATCCGACACTGTCGTGAAAAATGACGAAATTGCCACGGGATAAATTTTTTTTTCCGATCAACTTGTCAAATTTGAGCCCATTCCGACACCGTAACGAAAAATGATGAAATTGCCCTTGGCGCAATTTTTGTTCACGATCAACCTGTCCAATTTGAGTCCATTCCGACTCCGTCGCGAAAAATGACGAAATTGCCCTAGGATAAATTTTTGTTTCCAATCAACCAGTCAAATTTTAGCCATTCCGAAGCCGTCGCGAAAAATGACGAAATTGCCCTTGGCGCGATTTTTGTTCCCGATCAACCAGCCAAATTTGAGCCCATTCCGACTCAATCGCGAAAAATGGCAAAATTGCCCTCGGCGCGATTTTTATTTCCGATCAACCTGTCAAATTTGAGCCCATTCTAACACCGTCGTGAAAAATGACGAAATTTCCCACGATCGATTTTTGTTTCCGATCAACCTGTCAAATTTGAGACCATTCCGACATTATCGCGAAAAATGACGAAATTGGCCCATGCGCGATTTTTGTTCCCGATCAACCTGTCAAATTTGAGCCCATTCCGACTCCATCGCGAAAAATGACGAAATCGGTCCCGGCAGGATTTTTGTTTCCGATCAACCTGTCAAATTTGAGCCCATTCCGACACTGTCGCGAAAAATAAAGAAATTGCCTCTGGCACGATTTTTGTTTCCAATCAACCTGTCAAATTTGAGCCCATTCCGATACCTTCGCGAAAAATGAGGAAATTGCCCCTAGCGCAATTTTTTCTTCCGATCAACCAGCCAAATTTTAGCCCATTCCGACGCCGTCGCGAAAAATGACGAAATTGCCCCTGGCACGATTTTTGTTTCCAATTAACCTTTCAAATTTGAGCCATTTCGACGCCGCCGCGAAAAATGACGAAATTGCCCCTTAAGCGATTTTTGTTCCCGATCAACCTGTCAAATTTGAGGCCATTCCGACTCCGTCGAGAAAAATGACGAAATTGCCCCTGGATAAATTTTTGTTTTCGATCAACCTGTCAAATTTGAGCCCACTTCGACACTGTCGTGAAAAATGACGAAATTGCCACGGGATAAATTTTTGTTTCCGATCAACCTGTCAAATTTGAGCCCATTCCGACACCGTCACGAAAAATGACGAAATTACCCCTGGCGCAATTTGTGTTCATGATCAACCTGTCCAATTTGAGCCAATTCCGACTCCGTCGCGAAAAATGACGAAATTGCCCCCGGATAAATTTTTGCTTCTAATCAACCTGTCAAATTTTAGCCATTCCGACATCGTCACGAAAAATGACGAAATTGCCCCTGGCGCGATTTTTGTTCCCGGTCAACCTGCCAAATTTGAGCCCATTCCGACTCAGTCGCGAAAAATGGCGAAATAGCTCACGGCGCGATTTTTGTTACCGATCAACCTGTCAAATTTGAGCCCATTCCAACACCGTCGTGAAAAATGACGAAATTTCCCACGATCGATTTTTGTTCCCGATCAACCTGTCAAATTTGAGGCCATTCCGACTCCGTCGA
>NW_019266277.1:0-7809 GCF_002742605.1 Olea europaea var. sylvestris
GACTAGCAATTTGCTAAAAAATGAACATACACGAAGTTATCATAAAATCAAAACCACTTTTCATTGGCTAGATTCCAATCTAACTAGACTAGCAATTTGCTGAAAATGATCAAACCCGAAGTTATCTTGAAATCAAAATCCACTTTTCATTGGCTCGATTCTAATTGAATTAGACTAGTAATTTACCAAAAATGAACAAACTTGAAGTTATCATGAAATTAAAACCACCTTTCATTGGCTCAATTCCAAATGAATTAGACTAGCAATTCGCCGAAAATGATCAGACCCGAAGTTATCATGAAATTAAAACCACCTTTCATTGGCTCAATTCCAAATGAATTAGACTAGCAATTCGCCGAAAATGATCAGACCCGAAGTTATCATGAAATTAAAACCACCTTTCATTGGCTCAATTCCAAATGAATTAGACTAGCAATTCGCCGAAAATGATCAGACCCGAAGTTATCATGAAATTAAAACCACCTTTCATTGGCTCAATTCCAAATGAATTAGACTAGCAATTCGCCGAAAATGATCAGACCCGAAGTTATCATGAAATTAAAACCACCTTTCATTGGCTCAATTCCAAATGAATTAGACTAGCAATTCGCCGAAAATGATCAGACCCGAAGTTATCATGAAATTAAAACCACCTTTCATTGGCTCAATTCCAATCGAATTAGACTACCATTTTGCCAAAAACGAACAAACCCGAAGATATCATGAAATCGGAAACCACTTTTCATTGGCTCAATTCCAAATGAATTAGACTAGCAATTTGTCAAAAATGAAGAAACTTGATGTTATCATGAAATCAAAAACCACTTTTCATTGGCTCGATTCCATTCGAAATAGACTAACAATTTGCTGAAAACGATCAAATCCGATGTTATCATGAAATCGAAAACCACTTTTCATTGGCTCAATTCCAATCGAATTACACTAGCAATTTGCCAAAGATGAACAAACCCGAAGTTATCATCAAATCAAAAACCACTTTTCATTGGCTCGTTTCCAATCAAATTAGACTACCGTTTCGCCAAAAATGAACAAACCCGATGTTATCATGAAATTAAAAGCCACTTTTCATTGGCTCGTTACTAATCGAATTAGACTAGTAATTTGCCAAAAATGAACATACACGAAGTTATCATAAAATCAAAACCACTTTTCATGGGTTCGATTCCAATCGAATTAGACTAGAAATTTGCCGAAAATGATCAAACCCGAACTTATCATGAAATCAAAAACCACTTTTCATTGGCTCAATTCTAATCAAATTAGACTAGCAATTCGCCAAAAATGAACAGACCTGAAGTTATCGTGAAATCGAAAACCACTTTTCATTGGCTCGATTCCAATCAAATTATACCAGCAATTTATCGAAAACGATTAAATCCGAAGTTATCATTAAATCAAAAACCACTTTTCAATGGCTCGATTCCAATCGAATTAAACTAGCAATGCACCAAAAACGAACAAACCCGAAATTATCATCAAATCAGAAACGACTTTTCATTGTCTCGATTCGAATCGAATTAGGCTACAATTTCGCCAAAGACGAACAAACCCGAATACATCACGAAATCAAAAACCACTTTTCATTGGCTCGATTCCAATCGAATTAGACTAGCAATTTGCCGAAAATGAACAGACCCGAAGTTATCACGAAATCAAAAACCACTTTTCATTGGCTCGATTCCAATCGAATTAGACTAGAAATTCGCCAAAAAATGAACAAACCCGAAGTTATCATTAAATTTAAACAACTTTTCATAGGCTCGTTTCCCATCGAATTAGACTAGCAAATTGCCTAAAATGAACAAACTCGAATTTATCATGAAATTTAAACCACTTTTCGTTGGCTTGATTTCAATCGAATTAGACTAGCAATTTGTCGAAAATGATCAAACCCGAAGTTATCATGAAATCGAAAACCACTTTCATTGGCTCGATTCCAATAGAATTAGACTAGCAATTATTCGAAAATGATCAAATTCGAAGTTAGCATGAAATCAAAAACCACTTTTCATTGGCTCGATTCAAATCGAATTAGACTAGTAATTCGTCAAAAACAAAAAACCCGATGTTATCATGAAATCGAAAGCCATTTTTCATTGGCTCGTTACTAATCGAATTAGACTAGCAATTCACCAAAAACGAACATCTACGAAGTTATCATAAACTTAAAATCACTTTTCATGGGCTCGGTTCCAATCGAATTAGACTAGAAATTTTCCGAAAATGATCAAACCTGAAGTTACCATGAAATCAAAAACCACTTTTAATTGGCACGATTCTAATCGAATTAGACTAGCAATTCTCCCAAAATGAACAAACCCGAAGTAATCATGAATTTATAACCACTGTTCAATGGCTCGATTCCAACCGAATTAGACTAGCAATTTCCCTAAAATGAACAAACCCGAAGATATCATGAAATTAAAACCACTTTTCATTGGCTCAACTCCAATCGAATTAGACTAGCAATTTGCCGAAAATGATCAAACCCAAAGTTATCATGAAATCGAAAACCACTTTTCATTGGTTCGATTCCAATCAAATTAGACTATCAATTTGCTAAAAATGAACAAACCCGAAGTTATCATGAAATCAAAAACAACTTTTCATTGGCTCGATTCCAATCAAATTAGAATAGCAATTCACCAACAAATGAACAAACCCGAAGTTATTATGAAATTAAAACCACTTTTCGTTGGCTCGATTCCCATCGATTTAAACTAGCAATTTGTCAAAAATGAAGAAACTCAGAGTTATCATGAAATTAAAACCACTTTTCCTTAGCTCGATTCCAATCGAATTAAACTAGCAATTTGCCAAGGACGAACAAATGCGAAGTTATCATGAAATCAAAAACCACTTTTTATTGGCTCGATTCCAATCGAATTAGACTAGCAATTCGCCGAAAATGATTAAGCCCGAAGTTGTCATGAAATCGAAAACCACTTTTCATTGGCTCGATCCCAATCAAATTAGACTAGCAATTTGCCAAAAAAGAACAAACCTGAAGTTATCATGAAATCAAAAACCACTTTTCATTGGCTCAATTTCAATCAAATTAGATTAGCAATTCGCCAAAAAATGAACAAACCCGAAGTTATCATAGAATTAAAACCACTTTTCATTGGCTCAATTCCTATCGAATTAGACAAGCAATTTGCCGAAAATGAAAAAACCTGGAGTTATCATGAAATTAAAACCACTTTTCATTGGCTCAATTCCAATCGAATTAGAATAGCTATTTACCGAAAATGATCAAACCCGAAGTTATCATGAAATCGAAAACCACTTTCCATTGGCTCGATTCCAATCGAATTAGACTAGCAATTCGTCAAAAATGAACAAACACGAAGTTATCATCAAATCAAAAACCACTTTTCTTTGGCTCGATTCCAATCGAATTAGCCTACCATTTTGCCAAAAATGAACAATCCTGAAGATATCATAAAATCAAAAACCACTTTTCATTGGCTTGATTCCAATGGAATTAGACTAGGAATTTGCCAAATACGAACAAACCCGGAGTCATCATGAAATCCAAAATCACTTATCGTTGGCTCGATTCCAATCGAATTAGACTAGCAATTTGCCAAAGATGAACAAACCCGATGTTATCATGAATTCAAAAACTACTTTTTATTGGCTCGATTCCAATCAAATTAGACTAGCAATTCGCCAATGACGAACAAACACAATGTCATGATGAAATCCAAACCACTTTCCATTAGCTCGATTCCAATCGAAGTAGACTAGCAATTTGCCAAAGATGAACAAACCCGATGTTATCATGAAATCGAAAATGACTTTTCATTGGCTCGATTCCAATCGAATTTGACTAGCAATTTGCCGAAAACGTAAAATTCGAAGTTATCATGAAATCAAAAACCACTTTTCATTGGCTCGATTCCAATCGAATTAGACTCGCAATTCGCCAAAAATGAACAAACCCGAAGTTATCATCAAATCAAAAACTACTTTTCATTGGCTCGATTCCAATCGAATTAGACTATCATTTCGCCAAAAACGAACAAACCCGAAGATATCATGAAATCAAGAACCACTTTTCATTGGCTCGATTCCAATCAAATTAAACTAGCAATTTGCCAAAGACGAACAAACCCGAAGTTATCATCAAATTAAAAACCACTTTTCATTGGCTCGATTCCAATCGAATTAGACTACCATTTCGCCAAAACGAACAAACCTGATGTTATCATGAAATCGAAAGCCACTTTTCAATGGCTCGTTACTAATCGAATTAGACTAGTAATTCCCCAAAAACGAACATACACGAAGTTATCATAAAATCAAAACCACTTTTCATGGGCTCGATTCCAATCGAATTAGACTAGAAATTTGCCGAAAACGATCAAAGCCGAAGTTATCAAGAAATCAAAAATAACTTTTCATTGGCTCGATTCTAATCGAATTAGACTAGCAATTCGCCAAAAATGAACAAACCCGAAGATATCATGAAATCGAAAACCACTTTTCATTGGCTTGATTCCAATTGAATTAGACTAGCAATTTGCCAAAAACTATTAAATCCTAAGATATCATGAAATCAAAAACCACTTTTCATTGGCTCGATTCCAATCGAATTGGACTCGTAATTTACCAAAAACGAACAAACCCGAAGTTATAATGAAATCAAAAATAGCTTTTCATTGGCTCGATTCCAATCGAATTAGACTACCATTTAGCCAAAAAAACGAACAAACCCTAAGATATCATGAAATCAAAAACCACTTTTCGTTGGCTCGATTCCAATCGAATTAGACTAGCAATTTGCCGAAAATGAACAGACCCGAAGTTATCATGAAATCAAAAACCACTTTTCATTGGCTCGATTCCAATCGAATTAGACTAGCAATTCGCCAAAAAATGAACAAACCCGAAATTATCATTAAATTTAAACAACTTTTCATAGGCTCGTTTCCCATCGAATTAGACTAGCAGTTTGCCTAAAATGAACAAACTCGAAGTTATCATGAAATTTAAACCACTTTTCATTGGCTCGATTCCAATCGAATTAGACTAGCAATTTGCCGAAAATGATCAAACCTGAAGTTATCATGAAATCGAAAACTACTTTTCATTGGCTCGATTCCAATTGAATTAGACTAGCTATTTGTTGAAAATCATCAAATTCGAAGGTATCATGAAATTAATACCACTTTTCGTTGGCTCAATTCCAATCGAATTAGACTAGCAATTTGCCTAAAACGATCGAACCCGAAGTTATCATCAAATCAAAAACCACTTTTTGTTGGCTTGATTCCAATCGAATTAGACTACCATTTCGCCAAAAATAAACAAACTTGAAGTTATCATGAAATCAAAACCTACTTTTCATTTGCTCGATTCCAATCGAATTCGACTAACAATTCGCCAAAGATGAACAACCCGAAGTTATCATGAAATTTAAAACCACTTTTCGTTGGCTCGATTCCGAACGAATTAGACTAGCACTTCGCCAAAAATGAACAAACCCGAAGTTATCATGAAATCAAAAACCACTTTTCATTGGCACGATTCCAATCGAATTAGACTAGTAATTCACCAAAAATGAACATACTTGAAGATATCATGAAATCGAAAGCCACTTTTCATTGGCTCGTTAGTAATCGAATTAGACTAGCAATTCGCCAAAGACGAACAAGCCCGAAGTTATCATGAAATTTAAAACCACTTCTCATTTGCTCGATTCCAAACGAATTAGACAAGCACTTCGCCAAAAAAGAACAAGCCCGAAGTTATTATGAAATCAAAAACCACATTTCAATGGCTCGATTCTAATGGAATTTGACTAGTAATTTGTCGAAAATGATCAAGCTCGAAGTTATCTTGAAATCGAAAACCACTTTTCATGGGCTCGATTCCAATCGAATTAGACTAGCAATTTGCCGAAAACGATCAAACCTGAAGTTATCATGAAATCGATAACCACTTTTCATTGGCTCGATTCCAATCGAATTAGACTAGCAATTTGTCGAAAATGATCAAATTCGAAGTTATCATGAAATTAATACCACTTTTTTTGGCTCGATTCCAATCGAATTAGACAAGCAATTTGCCTAAAACGATCAAATCCGAAGTTATTGTGAAATCAAAAACCACTTTTCATTGGCTCGATTCCAATCGAATTCGACTAGCAATTCGCCAAAGACGAACAAACCCGAAGTTGTGAAGAAATTTAAAACCACTTTTCATTGGCTCGATTCCAAACGAATTAGACTAGCACTTCGCCAAAAATGAACAAACCCGAAGTTATAATGAAATCAAAAACCACTTTTCATTGGCTCAATTCCAATCAAATTAGACTAGCAGTTCGCCCAAAATAAACAAACCCGATGTTATCATGAAATCAAAAGCCACTTTTCATTGGCTCGTTACTAATAGAATTAGACTAGCGATTCGCCAAAAACGAACATACACGATGTTATCATAAAATCAAAACCACTTTTCATGGGCTCGATTCCAATCGAATTAGACTAGAAATTGCCGAAAACGATCAAACCCGAAGTTATCATTAAATTAAAAACCACTTTTAATTGGCTCGATTCTAAACAAATTAGACTAGCAATTCGCCAAAAATGAACAAACCGGAAGTTATCATGAAAGTATAACCACTTTTCATGGGTCTGATTCCAACAAAATTAGACTAACGATTTGTCTAAAATGAACAAACCCGAAGTTATCATGAAATTAAAACCACTTTTCATTGGCTCGATTCCAATCGAAGTTGACTAGCAAGTTGCCGAAAACGAAAAAACCAGAAGTTATCTTGAAATCGAAAACCACTTTTCCTTGGCTAGATTCCAATCGAATTAGACTAGCAATTTGCCGAAAACGATTAAATCTGAAGTTATCGGGAAATCAAAAACCACTTTTCATTGGCTCGATTACAATTGAATCAGACGAGCAATTCGTCAAAACCGAACAATCCCAAAGTTATCATCAAATCAAAAACAGCATTTTGTTGGCTCGATTCCAATCGAATTAGACTACCATTTCGCCAAAAATGAACAAACCCGAAGATATCATGAAATCAAAAACCACTTTTCATTGGCTCGATTCTAATCAAATAAGACTAGCAATTTGTCGAAAACGATCAAACCCGAAGTTATCATGAAATAAAAAACCACTTTTCATTGGCTCGATTCTAATCGAATTGGACGAGCAATTCTCCAAAAAATGAACAAACCCGAAGTTATCATGAAATCGAAAACCACTTTTCATTGGCTCGATTCCAATCGAATTAGACTAGCAATTTGCCGAAAACAATTAAATTCGAAGTTATCATGAAATCAAAATCCACTTTTCATTGGCTCGATTCCAATCGAATTAGACTAGCAATTCACCAAAATTGAACAAACCCGAAGTTATCACCAAATCAAAAATAGCTTTTCATTGGCTCTATTCCAATCGAATTAGACTACCATTTCGCCAAAAACAAACAAACCCGAAGATATCATGAAATCAAAAACCTCTTTTCATTGGCTTGATTCCAATCGAATTAGACTAGCAATTTGCCAAAAATGAACAAACCCGAAGTTACCATTAAATCGAAAACCACCTTTCATTGGCTCAATTCCAATCGAATTAGACTAACAATTCATCAAAAAGGGCAAACTCGAAGTTATCATGAAATTAAAGCCACTTTTCATTGGCTCGATTCCAATCGAATTAGACTAGCAATTTACCGAACACGATCAAACCCGAAGTTATCATGAAATCGAAATCCACTTTTCATTGGCTCGATTCCAATCGAATTAGACTAGCAAT
>NW_019266278.1:0-7809 GCF_002742605.1 Olea europaea var. sylvestris
ACGGTGTTGGAATGGGCTCAAATTTGACTGGTTGATCGGAACCAAAAATCGCGCTGGGGGCAATTTCGTCATTTTTCACGACGATGTTGAAATGGGCTAAAATTTGACCGGTTTATCGGAAACAAAAATCGCGCCTGGGCCAATTTCGTCATTCTTCGCGACGGTGTCGGAGTGGGCTAAAATTTGACTGGTTGATCGGAAACAAAAATCACGGCAGGGGCTATTTCGTCATTGTTCGCGACGGTGCCGGAATGGCCTAAAATTTAACAGGTTGATCGTAAACAAAAATCGTGCCTGGGGCAATTTAGTCATTTTTCGCGACGGTGTCGGAATGAGCTCAAATTTGACAGGTTGATCGGAAACAAAAATCGCGCAAGGGGAAATTTCTTCATTTTTCCCGACGGTGTCGGAATGGGCTGAAATTTGACGGGTTGATCGAAAAACAAAAATCGCGCCGGGGGCAATTTCGTTATTTTCGCGACTGTGTCGGAGTGGGCTAAAATTTGACAGGTTGATCGTAAACAAAACTCGCGCGGAGGGCAATTTCGTTATTTTTCGCGACGGTGTCGGAATGGGCTCAAATTTGACAGGTTGATCGGAAACAAAAATCGCGCCGGGGGCAATTTCGTCATCTTTCGCGACGGTGTCGGAGTGGGCTAAAATTTGACAGGTTGATCGGAAACAAAAATCGCGCCTAGAGTAATGTCGTTATATTTTCTTGACGATGTCGGAATGGGCTAAAATTTGACAGGTTGTTCGGAAACAAAAATCGCGCCGGAGTTAATTTCGTCATTTTTCGCTACGGAGTCGGAATGGGCTAAAATTTGACAGGTTGATCGGAAACAAAAATCGCGCCGGGGGCAATTTCGTTATTTTTCGCGACTGTGTCGGAGTGGGCTAAAATTTGACAGATTGATCGGAAACAAAAATCGCGCCTAGAGCAATTTTGTCATTTTTCGCGACGGTGTCGGACTGGGCTAAAATTTGACAAGTTGATCAGAAGCAAAAATCGCGCCAGGGGCTATTTCGTCATTTTTCGCGACGGTGCCGAAATGGGCTAAAATTTAATAGGTTGATCGTAAACAAAAATCGTGCCTGGGGCAAATTAGTCATTTTTCGCGACGGTGTCGGAATGGGCTCAAATTTGACAGGTTGATCGGAAACAAATATCATGCAAGGGGCAATTTCGTCATTTTTCGCGACGGTGTCGCAATGGGCTCAAATATTACGGGTTTATCGGAAAACAAAAATCGCGCCGGGGGCAATTTCGTTATTTTTCGCGACTGTGTCGGAGTGGGCTAAAATTTGACGGGTTGATCGGAAACAAAAATCGCACGGAGGGCAATTTCGTCATTTTTCACGACGGTGTCGGAATGGGCTCAAATTTGACAGGTAGATCGGAAACAAAAATCGCGCCGGGGGCAATTTCGTCATCTTTCGCGACGGTGTCGGAGTGGGCTAAAATTTGACGGGTTGATCGTAAACAAAAATCGCACGGAGGGCAATTTCGTCATTTTTCGCGACGGTGTCGGAGTGGGCTAAAATTTGACAGGTTGATCTGAAACAAAAATCGCGCCTAGAGCAATTTCGTCATTTTTCGCGACGATGTCGGAATGGGCTAAAATTTGACAGGTTGATCGTAAACAAAAATCGTGCCTGGGGCAATTTAGTCATTTTTCGCGACGGTGTCGGAATGAGCTCAAATTTGACAGGTTGATCGGTAACAAAAATCGCGCAAGGGGCAATTTCTTCATTTTTCGCGACGGTGTCGGAATGGGCTCAAATTTGACGGTTTGATCGAAAAACAAAAATCGCGCCGGGGGCAATTTCGTTATTTTCGCGACTGTGTCGGAGTGGGCTAAAATTTGACGGGTTGATCGTAAACAAAAATCGCACGGAGGGCAATTTCGTCATTTTTCGCGACGGTGTCGGAATGGGCTCAAATTTGACAGGTTGATCGGAAACAAAAATCGCGCCGGGGGCAATTTCGTCATCTTTCACGACGGTGTCGGAGTGGGCTAAAATTTGACAGGTTAATCGGAAACAAAAATCGCGCCTAGAGTAATTTCGTCATTTTTCGCGACGATGTCGGAATGGGCTAAAATTTGACAGGTTGTTCGGAAACAAAAATCGCGCCGGAGTTAATTTCTTCATTTTTCGCCAAGGAGTCGGAATGGGCTAAAATTTGACAGGTTGATCGGAAACAAAAATCGCGCCGGGGGCAATTTCGTTATTTTTCGCGACTGTGTCGGAGTGGGCTAAAATTTGACAGATTGATCGGAAACAAAAATCGCGTCAAGAGCAATTTTGTCTTTTTTCGCGAGGGTTTGGATTGGGCGAAAATTTGATAGGTTGATCAGAAACAAAAATCGCGCCAGGGGCTATTTCGTCATTTTTAGCGATGGTGCCGGAATGGGCTAAAATTTAACAGGTTGATCGGAAACAAAAATCGCGCTAAGGGTAATTTAGTCATTTTTCGCGACGGTGTCGAAATGGGCTAAAATTTGACAGGTTGATCGGAAACAAAAACCGCGCCAGGGTCAATTTCGTCATTTTTTCGCGACGGTGTTGGAATGGGCTCAAATTTGACTGGTTGATCGGAAACAAAAATCGCGCCGGGGGTAATTTCGTCATTTTTCACGATGGTGCTGAAATGGGCTATAAAAGTTGACCGGTTTATCGGAAACAAAAATCGCGCCGGGGGCAATTTCGTCATTCTTCGCGCCTGTGTCGAAATGGGCAAAATTTGACCGGTTTATCTGAAACCAAAATCGCGCCGGGGGCAATTTCGTCATTCTTCGCGCCTGTGTCGAAATGGGCTAAAATTTGACCGGTTTATCGGAAACCAAAATCGCGCCGGGGGCAATTTCGTCATTCTTCGCGACTGTGTCGGAGTGAGCTAAAATTTGACGGGTTGATCGGAAACAAAAATAGCGCCAGGGGCTATTTCGTCATTTTTCGCGACGGTGCCGGAATGCCCTAGAATTTAACAGGTTGATCGTAAACAAAAATCGTGCCTGGGGCAAATTAGTCATTTTTCGCGACGGTGTCGGAATGGGCTCAAATTTGACAGGTTGATCGGAAACAAATATCGCGCAAGGGGCAATTTCGTCATTTTTCGCGACGGTGTCGGAATGGGCTCAAATATTACGGGTTGATCGGAAAACAAAAATCGCGCGGGGGGGCAATTTCGTCATTCTTTTCGACGGTGTCGAAATGGGCTAAAATTTGACCGGTTTATCGAAAACGAAAATCGCGCCGGGGCAATTTCGTCATTCTTCGCGACGGTGTCGGAGTGGGCTAAAATTTGACAGGTTAATCGGAAACAAAAATAGCGCCAGGGGCTATTTCGTCATTTTTCGCGTCGGTGCCGGAATGGCCTAAAATTTAACAGGTTGATCGTAAACAAAAATCGTGCCTGGGGCAATTTAGTCATTTTTCGCGGCGGTGTCGGAATGGGCTCAAATTTGACAGGTTGATCGAAACAAAAATCGCGAAAGGGGCAGTTTCGTCATTTTTCGCGACAGTGTCGGAATGGGCTCAAAATTGACGGGTTGATCGGAAAACAAAAATCGCGCCAGGGGCAATTTCGTTATTTTTCGCGACTGTGTCGTTGTGGGCCAAAATTTGACGGGTTGATCGGAAACAAAAATCGCGCGGAGGGCAATTCCGTCATTTTTCGCGACGGTGTCGGAATGGGCTAAAATTTGACAGGTTGATGGGAAACAAAAATCCCGCCGGAGGCAATTTCGTCATTTTTCGCGACGGAGTCGGAATGAGCTCAAATTTGACAGGTTGATCGGAAACAAAAATCGTGCCGGGGGCAATTTCGTTATTTTTCGCGACTGTTTCGGAGTGGGCTAAAATTTGACAGATTGATCGGAAAAAAAAATCGCGCCTAGGGCAATTTTGTCATTTTTCGCGACGGTGTCGGACTGGGCTAAAATTTGACAGATTGATCAGAAACAAAAATCGCTCCAGGGGCAATTTAGTCATTTTTCGCGGCGATGTCGGAATGGGCTCAAATTTGACAGGTTGATCAGAAACAAAAATTGCGCCTGGGGCTATTTCGTCATTTTTCGCGACGGTGCCGGAATGGGCTCAAATTTGACTTGTTGATCGGAAACAAAAATCTCGCCGGGGGCAATTTCGTCATTCTTCGCGACGGTGTCGAAATGGGCTAAAATTTGACGGGTTGATCAGAAACAAAAATCGCACGGAGGGCAATTCCGTCATTTTTCGCGACGGTGTCGGAATGGGCTAAAATTTGACACGTTGATCGGAAACAAAAATCCCGCCGGAGGCAATTTTGTCATTTTTCGCGACGGTGTCGGAATGAGCTCAAATTTGACAAGTTGATCGGAAACAAAAATTGTGCCGGGGGCAATTACGTTATTTTTCGCGACTGTTTCGGAGTGGGCTAAAATTTGACAGATTGATCGGAAACAAAAATCGCGCCTAGGGCAATTTTGTCATTTTTCGCGACGGTGTCGGACTGGGCTAAAATTTGAAAGATTGATCCGAAACAAAAATCGCTCCAGGGGCTATTTCGTCATCTTTCGCGACGGTGCCGAAATGGGCTAAAATTTAACAGGTTGATCGGAAACAAAAATCGCGCCAAGGGCAATTTAGTCATCTTTCGCGACGGTGTCGAAATGGGCTAAAATTTGACAGGTTCATCGGAAACAAAAACTGCGCCAGGAGCAATTTCGTCATTTTTCGCGACGGTGTTGAAATGGGTTAAAATTTGACCGGTTTATCGGAAACGAAAATCACGCCGGGGGCAATTTCGTCATTCTTCGCGACGGTGTCGAAATGGGCTAAAATTTGACCGGTTTATCGGAAACAAAAATCGCGCCGGGGGCAATTTCGTCATTCTTCGCGACGGTGCCGGAATGGCCTAAAATTTAACAGGTTGATCATAAACAAAAATCGTTCCTGGGGCAATTTAGTCATTTTTCGCGACGGTGTCGGAATGGGCTCAAATTTGACAAGTTGATCGGAAACAAAAATCGCGCCGGAGGCAATTTCGTCATTTTTCGCGACGGTGTCGGAATGGGCTCAAGTTTGACAGGTTGATCGGAAACAAAAATCGTGTCGGGGGCAGTTTCGTTATTTTTCGCGACTGTGTCGGAGTGGGCTAAAATTTGACAGGTTGATTGGAAACAAAAATCGCACCTAGAGCAATTTCGTCATTTTTCGCGACGGTGTCGGACTGGGCTAAAATTTGACAGGTTGATCGGAAACAAAAATCACGCCAGGGGCTATTTCGTCATTTTTCGCGACGGTGCCAGAATGGGCTAAAATTTAAGAGGTTGATCGGAAACAAAAATCGCGCCGGAGGCTATTTCGTCATTTTTTGCAACGGTGTCGGAATGGGCTCAAGTTTGACAGGTTGATCGGAAACAAAAATCGTGCCGGGGGCAGTTTCGTTATTTTTCGCGACTGTGTCGGAGTAGCTAAATTTTGACAGGTTGATCGGAAACAAAAATCGCGCCTAGAGCAATTTTGTCATTTTTCGCGACGGTGTCGGAATGGGCTAAAATTTGACAGGTTGATCAGAAACAAAAATCGCGCCAGGGGCTATTTCGTCATTTTTCGCGACGGTGTCGGAATGGGCTCAAATTTGACTGGTTGATCGGAAACAAAAATCGCGCCGGGGGCAATTTCGTCATTCTTCGCGACGGTGTAGAAATGGGCTAAAATTTGAAAGGTTTATGGGAAACAAAAATCGCGTCGGGGGCAATTTTGTCATTATTCGCGACGGTGTCGGAATGGGCTAAAATTTGACAGGTTGATCGGAAACAATAATCGCGCCGGGGGCAATTTCATCATTTTTCGCGACGGTTTCGGAATGGGCTAAAATTTGACAGATTGATCGGAAACAAAAATCGCGCCGAGGGCAATTTCGTCATTTTTCGTGACTGTGTCGGACTGGGATAAAATTTGACTGGTTGATCGGAAACATAAACCGAGTCAGGGGCAATTTCATCATTTTTCGCGACGGTTTCGGAATGGGCTAAAATTTGACAGGTTGATCGGAAACAATAATCGCGCCGGGGGCAATTTCATCATTTTTCGCGACGATGTCGGAATGGGCTCAAATTTGAAAGGTTGACCGGAAACAAAAATCTCGCCGGGGGTAATTTCGTTATTTTTCGCGACTGTGTCGGAGTGGGCTAAAATTTGACAGGTTGATCGGAAACAAAAATCGCTCCAGGGGCTATTTCGTCATTTTTTGCGACGGTGCGGAACTGGGCTAAAATTTAACAGGTTGATCGGAAACAAAAATCGCGCCGGGGGGGAATTTTGTCATTTTTCGCGACGGTGTCGGATGGGCTAAAATTTGACAGGTTGATCGAAAACAAAAACTGCGCCGGAGTTAATTTCGTCATTTTTCGCGACGGTGTCGGAATGGGCTCAAATTTTACAGGTTGATCGGAAACAAAAATCGCGCAAGGGGCAATTTCGTCATTTTTCACGACGGTGTCGGACTGGGCTCAAATTTGACTGGTTGATCGGAAAACAAAAATCGCGCCGGGGCCAATTTCGTTATTTTTCACGACTGTGTCGGAGTGGGCTAAAATTTGACAGGTTGATCGGAAACAAAAATCGCGCCAAGGGCAATTTAGTCATCTTTCGCGACGGTGTCGAAATGGGCTAAAATTTGACAGGTTCATCGGAAACAAAAATCGCGCCAGGGTCAGTTTCGTCATTTTTCACGACGGTGTTGAAATGGGCTAAAATTTGACCGGTTTATCGGAAACAAAAATCACGCCGGGGGCAATTTTGTCATTCTTCGCGACGGTGTCGAAATGGGCTAAAATTTGACCGGTTTATCGGAAACAAAAATCGCGCCCGGGGCAATTTCGTCATTCTTCGCGACGGTGCCGGAATGGCCTAAAATTTAACAGGTTGATCGTAAACAAAAATCGTTCCAGGGGCAATTTAGTCATTTTTCGCGACGGTGTCGGAATGGGCTAAAATTTGACAGGTTGATCAGAAACAAAAATCGCGCCAGGGGCTATTTCGTCATTTTTCACGACGGTGCCGGAATGGGCTCAAATTTGACTGGTTGATCGAAAACAAAAATCGCGCCGGGGGCAATTTTGTCATTCTTCGTGACGGTGTCGAAATGGGCTAAAATTTGAACGGTTTATCGGAAACAAAAATCGCGCCAAGGGCAATTTCGTCATTATTCGCGACGGTGTCGGAATGGGCTCAAATTTGACTGGTTGATCGAAAACAAAAATCGCGCCGGGGGCAATTTTGTCATTCTTCGTGACGGTGTCGAAATGGGCTAAAATTTGACAGGTTGATCGGAAACAAAAATCGCGCCGAGGGTAATTTCGTCATTTTTCGTGACTGTGTCGGACTGGGATAAAATTTGACTGGTTGATCGGAAACAAAAATCGTTCCTCGGGCAATTTAGTCATTTTTCGCGACGGTGTCGGAATGGGCTCAAATTTGACAGGTTGATCGGAAACAAAAATCGCGCCGTAGGCGATTTCGTCATTTTTCGCGACGGTGTCGGAATGGGCTCAAGTTTGACAGGTTGATCGGAACAAAAATCGTGCCGGGGGCAGTTTCGTTATTTTTCGCGACTGTGTCGGAGTAGGCTAAAATTTGACAGGTTGATCGGAAACAAAAATCGCACCTAGAGCAATTTCGTCATTTTTCGCGACGGTGTCGGACTGGGCTAAAATTTGACAGGTTGATCGCAAAAAAAAATCACGCCAGGGGCTGTTTCGTCATTTTTCGCGACGGTGCCAGAATGGGCTAAAATTTAACAGGTTGATCGGAAACAAA
>NW_019266279.1:0-7805 GCF_002742605.1 Olea europaea var. sylvestris
TTATGGGCCCAAAACGGACACAGCGTGCAAAAGTTACGCTCAATTTTTCGTACGCCGACAATCCAAGCGTTCCAAATATGCAAGTGCTCATTCTTTCGAAAAATTGTCGAAATACCTCATACGTCACGATGAAGTGGTGAGTTCAATCAAAAACGGTCGCTACATTTTCGAAATGTTCTTATGGGCCCAAAGCGGACAACGTCTGCAAAAGTTACGCTCAATTCATCGTCCGCCGACTCTCCAAGCGTTCTAAGTGTACAAGCGCTCATTCTTTCGAATAATGGCTAAAATCCCTCGTACGTCACGATGAATTTGTGAGTTCAATCCAAAACGGTCGCTACATTTCCAAAAAGTACTTACGGGCCCAAAACGGACACCGTGTGCAAAAGTTACGCTCAATTCTTCATACGTCGACAATCCAAGCATTCCAAATATGGAAGTGCTCATTCTTTCGATAAATGGCCGAAATGCCTCATACGTCATGATGAAGTTGTGAGTTCAATCCAAAACGGTCGCTACATTTCCAAAAAAGTTCTTATGGGCCCAGAGCGGACACCGTGTGCAAAAGTTACGCTCAATTCTTCGTCCGCAGACTCTCTAAGCGTTCCAAATATGCAATCGCTCATTCTTTCGAAAAATGGGCGAAATACCTCATACGTCACGACGAAGTGGTGAGTTCAATCCAAAACGGTCGCCACATTTCCAAAAAGTTCTTACGGGTCCAAAGCGGACACCATGTGCAAAAGTTACGCTCAATTCTTCGTCCGCCGACTCTCCAAGCGTTTTAAGTATACAAGCGTTCATTCTTTCAAAGAATGGCCAAAATCCCTCGTACGTCACGACGGAGTTGTGAGTTCAATCCAAAACGGTCCCTATATTTCCAAAAAGTACTTATGGGCCCAAAACGGACACCGTGTGCAAAAGTTACGCTCAATTGTTCGTCCGCCGACTCTCCAAGCGTTCTAAGTATACAAGCCCTCATTCTATCGAAAAATGGTCAAAATCCCTCGTACGTCACGACGGAGTTGTGAGTTCAATCCAAAACGGTCGCTACATTTCCAAAATGTTCTTATGGGCCCAAAGCGGACACCGTGTGCAAAAGTTACGCTCAATTCTTCGTCCGCCGACTCTCCAAGCGTTCTAAGTATACAAGCACTCATTCTATCGAAGAATGGTCAAAATCCCTCGTACGTCACGACGGAGTTGTGAGTTCAATCCAAAACGGTCCCTATATTTCCAAAAAGTACTTATGGGACCAAAACGGACACCGTGTGCAAAAGTTACGCTCAATTCTTCGTACGTCGACAATCCAAGCGTTCCAAATGTGCAAGTGCTCATTCTTTCGAAAAATGGCCGAAATGCCTCATACGTCACGACGATGTGGTGAGTTCAATCCAAAACGGTCGCAACATTTCCAAAATGTTCTCATGGGCCCAAAGAGGACACCGTGTGCAAAAGTTACGCTCAATTCATCGTCCGCCGACTCTCCAAGCGTTCTAAGTATACAAGCGCTCCCAAAGCGGACACCGTGTGTAAAAGTTACGCTCAATTTCTTCGTCCGTCGACTCTCCAAGCGTTCTAAGTATACAAGCGCTCCCAAAGCGGACACCGTGTGTAAAAGTTACGCTCAATTTCTTCGTCCGTCGACTCTCCAAGCGTTCTAAGTATACAAGCGCTCCCAAAGCGGACACCGTGTGTAAAAGTTACGCTCAATTTCTTCGTCCGTCGACTCTCCAAGCGTTCTAAGTATACAAGCGCTCCCAAAGCGGACACCGTGTGTAAAAGTTACGCTCAATTTCTTCGTCCGTCGACTCTCCAAGCGTTCTAAGTATACAAGCGCTCCCAAAGCGGACACCGTGTGTAAAAGTTACGCTCAATTTCTTCGTCCGTCGACTCTCCAAGCGTTCTAAGTATACAAGCGCTCCCAAAGCGGACACCGTGTGTAAAAGTTACGCTCAATTTCTTCGTCCGTCGACTCTCCAAGCGTTCTAAGTATACAAGCGCTCCCAAAGCGGACACCGTGTGTAAAAGTTACGCTCAATTTCTTCGTCCGTCGACTCTCCAAGCGTTCTAAGTATACAAGCGCTCCCAAAGCGGACACCGTGTGTAAAAGTTACGCTCAATTTCTTCGTCCGTCGACTCTCCAAGCGTTCTAAGTATACAAGCGCTCCCAAAGCGGACACCGTGTGTAAAAGTTACGCTCAATTTCTTCGTCCGTCGACTCTCCAAGCGTTCTAAGTATACAAGCGCTCCCAAAGCGGACACCGTGTGTAAAAGTTACGCTCAATTTCTTCGTCCGTCGACTCTCCAAGCGTTCTAAGTATACAAGCGCTCCCAAAGCGGACACCGTGTGTAAAAGTTACGCTCAATTTCTTCGTCCGTCGACTCTCCAAGCGTTCTAAGTATACAAGCGCTCCCAAAGCGGACACCGTGTGTAAAAGTTACGCTCAATTTCTTCGTCCGTCGACTCTCCAAGCGTTCTAAGTATACAAGCGCTCCCAAAGCGGACACCGTGTGTAAAAGTTACGCTCAATTTCTTCGTCCGTCGACTCTCCAAGCGTTCTAAGTATACAAGCGCTCCCAAAGCGGACACCGTGTGTAAAAGTTACGCTCAATTTCTTCGTCCGTCGACTCTCCAAGCGTTCTAAGTATACAAGCGCTCCCAAAGCGGACACCGTGTGTAAAAGTTACGCTCAATTTCTTCGTCCGTCGACTCTCCAAGCGTTCTAAGTATACAAGCGCTCCCAAAGCGGACACCGTGTGTAAAAGTTACGCTCAATTTCTTCGTCCGTCGACTCTCCAAGCGTTCTAAGTATACAAGCGCTCCCAAAGCGGACACCGTGTGTAAAAGTTACGCTCAATTTCTTCGTCCGTCGACTCTCCAAGCGTTCTAAGTATACAAGCGCTCCCAAAGCGGACACCGTGTGTAAAAGTTACGCTCAATTTCTTCGTCCGTCGACTCTCCAAGCGTTCTAAGTATACAAGCGCTCCCAAAGCGGACACCGTGTGTAAAAGTTACGCTCAATTTCTTCGTCCGTCGACTCTCCAAGCGTTCTAAGTATACAAGCGCTCCCAAAGCGGACACCGTGTGTAAAAGTTACGCTCAATTTCTTCGTCCGTCGACTCTCCAAGCGTTCTAAGTATACAAGCGCTCCCAAAGCGGACACCGTGTGTAAAAGTTACGCTCAATTTCTTCGTCCGTCGACTCTCCAAGCGTTCTAAGTATACAAGCGCTCCCAAAGCGGACACCGTGTGTAAAAGTTACGCTCAATTTCTTCGTCCGTCGACTCTCCAAGCGTTCTAAGTATACAAGCGCTCCCAAAGCGGACACCGTGTGTAAAAGTTACGCTCAATTTCTTCGTCCGTCGACTCTCCAAGCGTTCTAAGTATACAAGCGCTCCCAAAGCGGACACCGTGTGTAAAAGTTACGCTCAATTTCTTCGTCCGTCGACTCTCCAAGCGTTCTAAGTATACAAGCGCTCCCAAAGCGGACACCGTGTGTAAAAGTTACGCTCAATTTCTTCGTCCGTCGACTCTCCAAGCGTTCTAAGTATACAAGCGCTCCCAAAGCGGACACCGTGTGTAAAAGTTACGCTCAATTTCTTCGTCCGTCGACTCTCCAAGCGTTCTAAGTATACAAGCGCTCCCAAAGCGGACACCGTGTGTAAAAGTTACGCTCAATTTCTTCGTCCGTCGACTCTCCAAGCGTTCTAAGTATACAAGCGCTCCCAAAGCGGACACCGTGTGTAAAAGTTACGCTCAATTTCTTCGTCCGTCGACTCTCCAAGCGTTCTAAGTATACAAGCGCTCCCAAAGCGGACACCGTGTGTAAAAGTTACGCTCAATTTCTTCGTCCGTCGACTCTCCAAGCGTTCTAAGTATACAAGCGCTCCCAAAGCGGACACCGTGTGTAAAAGTTACGCTCAATTTCTTCGTCCGTCGACTCTCCAAGCGTTCTAAGTATACAAGCGCTCCCAAAGCGGACACCGTGTGTAAAAGTTACGCTCAATTTCTTCGTCCGTCGACTCTCCAAGCGTTCTAAGTATACAAGCGCTCCCAAAGCGGACACCGTGTGTAAAAGTTACGCTCAATTTCTTCGTCCGTCGACTCTCCAAGCGTTCTAAGTATACAAGCGCTCCCAAAGCGGACACCGTGTGTAAAAGTTACGCTCAATTTCTTCGTCCGTCGACTCTCCAAGCGTTCTAAGTATACAAGCGCTCCCAAAGCGGACACCGTGTGTAAAAGTTACGCTCAATTTCTTCGTCCGTCGACTCTCCAAGCGTTCTAAGTATACAAGCGCTCCCAAAGCGGACACCGTGTGTAAAAGTTACGCTCAATTCTTCGTACGCTGACAATCCAAACGTTCCAAATATGCAAGTGCTCATTCTTTCGAAAAATGGCCGAAATCACTCATACGTCATGATGAAGTGGTGTGTTCAATCCAAAACGGTCGGTACATTTTCGAAATGTTCTTATGGGCCCAAAGCGGACACCGTGTGTAAAAGTTACGCTCAATTCATCGTTCGCCGACTCTCCAAGCGTTCTAAGTATACAAGCGCTCATTCTTTCGAAGAATGGCCAAAATCCCTCGTACGTCACGACGGAGTTGTGAGTTCAATCCAAAACGGTCCCTACATTTCCAAAAAGTACTTATGGGCTCAAAACGGACACCGTGTGCAAAAGTTATGCCCAATTCTTCGTACGCCGACAATCCAAGCGTTCCAAATATGCAATTGCTCATTCTTTCGAAAAATGGCCGAAATGCCTCATGCGTCAAGATGAAGTGGTGAGTTCAATCCAAAACGGTCGCTACATTTCCAAAAAGTTCTTATGGGCCCAGAGCGGACACCGTGTGCAAAAGTTACGCCCAATTCTTCGTCCGCCGACTCTCCAAGCATTCTAAGTATACAAGCGCTCATTCTTTCGAAGATTGGCCAAAATCCCTCGTACGTCACGACGAAGTTGTGAGTTCAATCCATAATGGTCGCTACATTTCCAAAAAATACTTATGGGCACAAAGCGGACGCCGTGTGCAAAAGTTACGCTCAATTCTTCGTCCGCCGACTCTCCAAGCGTTCTAAATATACAAGCACTCATTCTTTCAAAGAACGGCCAAAATCCCTCGTACGTCACGATGAATTTGTGAGTTCAATCCAAAAGGTCGCTACATTTCCATCAACTACTTATAGGCCCAAAACGGACACCGTGTGGAAAAGTTACACTCAATTCTTCGTACGCCGAAAATCCAAGCTTTCCAAATATGCAAGTGCTCATTCTTTCAAAAGATGTCCGAAATGCCTCATACGTCACGATGAAGTGGTGAGTTCAATCCAAAATGGTCTCTACATTTCCAAAATGTTGTTATGGGCCCAAAGCGGACACCGTGTGCAAAAGTTACGCTCAATTCTTCGTACGTCGAAAATCCAAGCGTTTCAAATGTGCAAGTGCTCATTCGTTCGAAAAATGGCCACAATGCCTCATTCGTCATGACGAAGTGGTGAGTTCAATCCAAAACGGTCGCTACATTTTCGAAATGTTCTTATGGGCCCAAAGCGGACACCGTGTGTAAAAGTTACGCTCAATTCATCGTCCGTCGACTCTCCAAGCGTTCCAAGTATACAAGCGCTCATTCTTTCGAAGAATGGTTAAAATCCCTCATACGTCACGATGAATTTGTGAGTTCAATCCAAAACGATCGCTACATTTCCAAAATGTTCTTATGGGCCCAAAGCGGAATCCGTGTGCAAAAGTTACACTTAATTCTTCGTCCGCCGACTCTCCAAGCGTTCTAAGTATACAAGCGCTCATTCTTTCGAAGATTGGCCAAAATCCCTCGTACGTCACGACGAAGTTTTGAGTTCAATCCATAATGGTCGCTACATTTCCAAAAAATACTTATGGGCCCAAAACGGACACCGTGTGCAAAAGTTACGCTCAAATCTTCGTACGCCAACAATCCAAGCGTTCCAAATATGCAAGTGCTCGTTCTTTCGAAAAATGGCCGAAATGCCTCATACGTCACGATGAAGTGGTGTGCTCAATCCAAAACGGTCGCTACATTTCCAAAATGTTCTTATGGGCCTAAAGCGGACACCATGTACAAAAGTTACGCTCAATTCTTCGAACTCCGACAATCCAAGCGCTCCAAATATGCAAGTGCTCGTTCTTTCGAAAAATGGCCGAATTGCCTCGTACGTCAAGACGAAGTGGTGAGTTCAATCCAAAACGGTCGCTACATTTCCAAAATGTTCTTATGGGCCTAAAACGGACACCATGAACAAAAGTTACGCTCAATTCTTCGAACTCCGACAATCCAAGCGCTCCAAATATGCAAGTGCTCGTTCTTTCGAAAAATGGCCGAATTGCCTCGTACGTCAAGACGAAGTGGTGAGTTCAATCCAAAACGGTCGCTACATTTCCAAAATGTTCTTATGGGCCTAAAACGGACACCATGAACAAAAGTTACGCTCAATTCTTCGTACGCCGATAATCCAAGCGTTCCAAATATGCAAGAGCTCATTCTTTTGAAAAATGGCCGAAATGCCTCATACGTCACAACGAAGTGGTGAGTTATATCCAAAATGGTCGCTACATTTCTAAAATGTTCTTATGGGCCCAAAGTAGACACCGTGTGAAAAAGTTACGCTCAATTCTTCGTCCGCCGACTCTCCAAGTGTTCTATGTACACAAGCGCTCATTCTTTCGAAGATTGGCCAAAATCCCTCGTACGTCACGACGAAGTTTTGAGTTCAATCCATAATGGTCGCTACATTTCCAAAAAATACTTATGGGCCCAAAACGAACACCGTGTGCAAAAGTTACGCTCAAATCTTCGTACGCCAACAATCCAAGCGTTCCAAATATGCAAGTGCTCGTTCTTTCGAAAAATGGCCGAAATGCCTCATACGTCGCGATGAAGTGGTGAGTTCAATCCAAAACGGTCGCTACATTTCTAAAATGTTCTTATGGGCCCAAAGCGGACACCGTGTGCAAAAGTTACGCTCAAATCTTCGTACGCCAACAATCCAAGCGTTCCAAATATGCAAGTGCTCGTTCTTTCGAAAAATGGCCGAAATGCCTCATACGTCGCGATGAAGTGGTGAGTTCAATCCAAAACGGTCGCTACATTTCTAAAATGTTCTTATGGGCCCAAAGCGGACACCGTGTGCAAAAGTTACGCTCAAATCTTCGTACGCCAACAATCCAAGCGTTCCAAATATGCAAGTGCTCGTTCTTTCGAAAAATGGCCGAAATGCCTCATACGTCGCGATGAAGTGGTGAGTTCAATCCAAAACGGTCGCTACATTTCTAAAATGTTCTTATGGGCCCAAAGCGGACACCGTGTGCAAAAGTTACGCTCAAATCTTCGTACGCCAACAATCCAAGCGTTCCAAATATGCAAGAGCTCATTCTTTTGAAAAATGGCCGAAATCCCTCGCTACATTTCCAAAAAGTACTTATGGGCCCAAAATGGACACCGTGTGCAAAAGTTACGCTCAATTCTTCGTACGCTGACAATCCAAACGTTCCAAATATGCAAGTGCTCATTCTTTCGAAAAATGGCCGAAATTACTCATACGTCATGATGAAGTGGTGTGTTCAATCCAAAACGGTCGGTACATTTTCGAAATGTTCTTATGGGCCCAAAGCGGACACCGTGTGCAAAAGTTACGCTCAATTCATCGTTCGCCGACTTTCCAAGCGTTCTAAGTATACAAGCGTTCATTCTTTCGAAGAATGGCCAAAATCCCTCGTACGTCACGACGGAGTTGTGAGTTCAATCCAAAACGGTCCCTACATTTCCA